>NC_057798.1:373187637-373249663 GCF_018294505.1 Triticum aestivum | reverse complement strand
AAGCCCCCGAGTGAGAGAGTTGCTCTTCACTCGGTAGGATTTTTACAACTTAGGCGAGTGCTTGGACTGCAGCTAAGCCTCCGAGTGAAAGTCTGGCTTACCACTCGGTAGGATTTTGATAACTTAGGCGAGTCCTTGGACTGCAGCTAAGCCTCCGAGTGAGAGGTTTGCTCTCCACTCGGTAGGATTTTGACAAACTTAGGCGAGTCCTTGGACTGCAGCTAAGCCTCCGAGTGGAAGTCTGGCTTACCACTCGGTAGGATTTTGATAACTTAGGCGAAACGGATTCGCAGCTAAGCCTCCGAGTGGGAGTCTGGCTCACCACTCGGTAGGATTTTTACAAACTTAGGCGAAACGGATTCGCAGCTAAGTCACCCACTGAGGGGGAATTTTATTGGAAAAAAATAAAAAGTGACAGAAATTATGGAGGAACTATGACACTACTATTTTGAGGTCCATGAACTACAGAAGTACTTTATTGCAACTCATCCGAGTGTTAAAACTTAAGTATAAAATGGGCGGAGTAGTTCCGCGTTCCAAGCTCGGGGCTCGTCGATATTATGCTCGACGTTGTAAAGACGGTACGCCCCGTTGTGGAGAACCTTGGTGACGATGAAGGGACCTTCCCAAGAAGGAGCAAGCTTGTGTGGTTTGTGCTGATCCACTCGGAGAACTAAATCTCCTTCCTGGAAGGCTCGACCTCTCACATTTCTGGCGTGGAAACGACGCAAATCTTGTTGGTAGATGGTCGACCGGATCAGAGCCATCTCCCTTTCTTCCTCTAAAAGGTCGACTGCGTCCTGCCGCGCTTGTTCAGCCTCTGCTTCGTTGTAGATTTCAACTCGAGGAGCATTGTGGAGAAGATCACTCGGCAAGACTGCTTCAGCTCCGTAGACCAAGAAGAATGGAGTTCTTCCGGTCGACCGATTAGGTGTGGTCCGCAGCCCCCAAAGCACTGAGGGAAGCTCGTCGACCCAAGCTCCAGCCGCGTGTTTGAGATCACGCATCAGTCAGGGCTTCAATCCCTTAAGAATCAGTCCATTAGCTCGCTCTGCTTGTCCATTCGACTGCGGATGGGCGACTGAAGCGTAGTCGACCCGTGTGCCTTGGGAGTTGCAGAAATCTCTGAATTCCTCCGAGTCGAAGTTCGATCCATTATCCGTAATGATGCTGTGCGGGACTCCATATCTGAATATTAGTTCCCTGATGAAGCTAACAGCAGTACCGGTGTCAAGGTTCTTGATTGGTTTGGCCTCGATCCACTTGGTGAACTTGTCGACTGCCACCAGTACATGCGTGAAGCCACTTCGTCCTGTTCTTAAAGGACCTACCATGTCCAGTCCCCATACTGCGAAAGGCCAGACGAGTGGGATGGTCTTCAGAGCCGACGCAGGCTTGTGCGACATATTCGAGTAGAACTGACATCCCTCGCACTTATCCACTATCTCTTTTGCCATCTCATTCGCCTTTGGCCAGTAAAATCCGGCTCGGTATGCTTTGGCCACGATGGTCCGAGAGGACGCATGATGAGCACAGGTTCCCGAGTGGATATCATTGAGGATGAGTCGACCTTCTTCTGGTGTTATGCACTTCTGACCGACTCCAGTCGCGCTTTCTCTGTATAATTGTCCTTTGATTACGGTAAAGGCCTTAGATCGTCGGACGATCTGTCGAGCCTCTTCCTCATCCTCCGGAAGCTCTTTTCTCAGGATATACGCGACATATGGAACTGTCCAGTCGGGAATGACCACCAAGACCTCCATGATCAAGTCGACCACCGCTGGGACTTCAACTTCAGTCGGATCTGTGGCACTCTTGGGCTGTGGAGTTTCTTCGGTGAAAGGATCTTCTTTGACTGACGGAGTGTGTATATGCTCCAAGAACACACCACTCGGAATGGCTTCTCTCTTGGAACCTATCTTTGCTAGATCATCAGCTGCTTGATTTTTCAGTCGGGGTATATGATGGAGCTCCAACCCCTCGAACTTCTTTTCCAGCTTCCTCACTGCACTGCAGTATCCAGTCATGGCTGGGCTTCTCACGTCCCACTCTTTCATCACCTGGTTGACCACTAAATCCGAGTCGCCATAGACCATCAGGCGACGGACGCCGAGTGAAATGGCCATGCACAACCCATATAAGAGGGCCTCATATTCTGCCTCATTGTTGGAGGAATCAAAGTGAATCTGGAGCACATATCTGAGCTTATCTCCTCTGGGGGAAACCAGGACAACCCCAGCACCGGAACCATTCAACATCTTAGAGCCATCAAAGAACATGGTCCAATGCTCCGAGTGAACTTCAGTCAGCTGCTGTTGTTCAATCCACTCGGCGAGGAAATCTGCTATTGCCTGGGACTTAATGGCTTTCTTTGCCTCAAACTTGATATCAAGGGGAAGAAGTTCAATCGCCCATTTGGCCACTCGACCAGTTGCATCTCTGTTGTGCAAAATCTCTGATAGTGGAGCGTCGCTGACGACTGTGATGGAATGATCAGAAAAATAATGAGCAACCTTCTTTGTGGTCATGTATATTCCATACACAAGCTTCTGATAATGAGGATATCTCTGCTTGGATGGAGTCAAGACTTCTGACAAATAATACACTGGGCGCTGAACTTTGAGAGCTTTTCCTTCTTCTTCCCGCTCGACCGTTAGCACAGTACTGACGACTTGTCCTGTGGCTGCGATATAGAGCAACAGAGGCTCTTTGCTGATTGGAGCAGCAAGCACCGGCTGGGTGGAGAGCAGAGCTTTTAGCTCGGCAAACGCTGCATCAGCTTCTGGAGTCCACTCGAACTTGTCTGTCTTCTTCATCAGTCGGTAAAGAGGCAATGCCTTTTCACCGAGTCGTGAGATGAATCGACTTAATGCGGCCAAGCATCCAGTAAGCTTCTGGACATCGTGCACTCGCACAGGGCGTTTCATTCGGAGAATAGTGCCAATCTTCTCTAGGTTAGCGTCGATTCCCCGTTCGGAAACGAGAAAACCGAGTAACTTGCCACCAGGAACTCCAAATGTGCACTTTGATGGATTGAGCTTGATATCATATCTTCTGAGGTTGGCAAATGTTTCGGCGAGATCAGCGAGCAGGTCGGAACCTTTTCGTGACTTGACAACAATATCATCCATATATGCTTCCACATTCCGACCGATTTGAGTGAGTAGACACTTCTGAATCATTCGCATAAATGTGGCTCCGGCATTCTTGAGGCCGAATGGCATGGTGATATAGCAGAAGCACCCGAATGGAGTGATGAAAGCTGTTTTTACCTCGTCGGGTCCGTACAGACGGATCTGGTGGTACTTGGAGTAGGCATCTAAAAAAGATAGCCTCTCGCATCCCGCGGTCGAGTCAACAATTTGATCTATGCGAGGGAGAGGAAAATGATCTTTCGGGCAGGCCCGGTTGATGTGCTTGAAATCAATGCACATTCGGAGCGACTTGTCCTTCTTAGGAACCATGACGACATTAGCGAGCCACTCGGAGTGGTATATCTCTCGGATAAATCCTGCCGCCAACAGTCGAGCCACTTCTTCACCAATGGCTTTTCTCTTCTGGACGGCGGACCGCCAAAGATGCTCTTTGACTGGTTTTGCAGATGAGTCGACTCTTAGGCGATGCTCAGCCAGTCCCCTGGGAACACCTGGCATGTCAGCGGGCTTCCATGCAAAAATGTCCCAGTTCTCACGGAGGAACTGGATGAGCGCTTCTTCCTATTTTGGGTCGAGTGTTGTGGAGATGCGGGTCGGAGCTGCATCGGGGTCGGTCGGGTGAATGTGAACAGGCTTCGTCTCACCGGACGACTTGAATGCAGACTCTGTGGCGGGTTTCTTTGATCGCAGCAAGTCACTCGGATATGCGTTTTGCTTGTATTCCTCGAACTCGACCGCTGTCACCTAGGAATCGGCAATCTTGGAGCCCTTCTGAAAGTACTCTTCTGCCTTTTTCCTATCACCGGTGACAGTGATCACTCCTTTGGGGCCGGGCATCTTCAATTTGAGGTACACGTAACATGGTCGAGCCATGAACCGTGCGTAAGCTGGTCTCCCCAAAATGGCATGATATGCACTCTGAAAATCCACGACCTCAAACGTCAACTTTTCTTTGCGAAAATGTTTCGAATCACCAAACACCACGTCCAAAGCTATTTGGCCGAGTGACTCGGCTTTCTTCCCTGGTATAACTCCATGAAAGCTCATGTTACTAGTGCTCAGTCGGGACATCGAAATGCCCATTCCTTTCAGTGTGTCTGCATACAACAAATTCAGCCCGCTTCCACCATCCATCAGCACCTTTGTCAGTCGAGTGCCTTCGACAACTGGATCGACCACCAAAGCTTGCCTCCCAGGGGTGGCAATATGAGTCGGGTGATCAGATTGGTTGAATGTGATGGGTATTTGAGACCATTTCAGATAATTTGCTTTTGCTGGGGCAACCATGTTCACCTCTCGGTTAATGACTTTCAGTCGACTCCTGCTTTCCACATCTGCAAAGATCATCAGAGTGGAGTTGATATGCGGATATCCTTCCTCACTGTCCTCCTTGTCTTCGGCCTTGTCCGACTCCTTCTCCTTGTCCTTAGACTGTTTTCCCTGAAACTGCTGGATCAGGAGTCGACATTGGCGAGTGGTGTGCTTCGGGTAGATGATATTCCCCTCTTCGTCTTTCTTCGTGTGGATGTGACATGGCATATCCATTACGTCGTTCCCTTCTTTATCCTTTACCTTCTTGGGGTTCCAGGATCCTTTTGGTTTTCCCTTAAACTTTCCCTGAGTCACGGCCAGAGCCTCTCCAGGAGCTGCCGGTTCAGCCTTCCGCTTCTGTTTCCGACTGGTGTTTCCTTTTTCCGACTGACCCGGCTTGTGCTTGCCGCTTCGGAGTCGGTCTTCTTCTTCGCCGTTGGCGTACTTGGTAGCAATCTCCATCATCCGACTCAAAGTCATGTCACCGGTTCGACCAAACTTCAAACTCAGTTCTCTGTTCTTGACGCCATCTTTGAAGGCGCAGACTGCCTGATGATCAGACACGTTCTCCACAGTGTGGTGCAAAGTGATCCACCTCTGAATATACTCTCTGAGAGTCTCATTAGCCTTCTGCACGCAGACTTGCAACTCTGTCAATCCAGCTGGTCGCTTGCAAGTTCCTTCAAACGTTTTGATGAACACTCGGGACAGATCTTCCCAAGTGTAAATGCTGCTAGGAGGTAATTGAGTCAACCATGCACTGGCAGAACCTTCCAGCATGAGGGGCAAATGCTTCATGGCCACCTCGTCGTTCCCACCACCAATCTGAACTGCCACTCGGTAGTCTTCAAGCCAAGTTTCAGGCTTAGACTCACCAGTGAACTTGCTGACTCTTGTTGCCAACCTGAAATTGGGAGGGATAACTGCGGCTCTGATAGCTCTGCTGAAACATTCAGGACCAGAAACATGCACTCGACTGCTTGTGGGTGCATCTCTGTCGAGTCCGCCTCGATGGGCTCTGTTCCGGTCGACCAAACCTTGCACGATAATGGATCGCGTGTCGAAGCCTGGTTCTCTGGGGTCGACTGGAACACTTCGCCTTGTACTGTACTGACGCCTGTCATCTTGCTGCCGAGGAGCGTAAGACCCACCCCTCGGAGGGGAATGGGGCACTCGACGCCTATCATCTCGGTCGAGTCGGTCACCATATTGGCCTCGCCGATTCTCGTGCCCCTCATGCCGCGGAGGCGATCTGGGGCTGTGAGTCGACTGAACCGTATTCGCAGTGACGGATCGACTGTGAATTCTGTGGCGCGACTGAGACATGGCTGAATTCTGATCTCCTGCTGCCCGGAGCATATCCCTGATCTGCAGCAAACCTCTGCCAGCTTCCGACTGCGAAGGCTGGATGGACTCTGCTATACGGGTCGCAGCTGCTAAATTCTGGATTGGGGTTCGATATACCTGAGTCGGCGGGAAGAGTTGGCGTCGACTGGTGTCGGGAACTCGTTGCCGCGCGCGCTCGTCGAGTGCTCGCTGAAGATTCTCCAGTCGAGTGCGTTCGGCCAAATTGGCCAGACGTGCCTCCTCCAAGGCACGAGCCTCGGGGGTTTCTCCTGCGATGGGAGTACGTAGGGCATCCACGTTCCTGCGGCGAAGTTCCTCTCTTTGCAGAGAGTCGAGTGGCTCGGGCTGGTACTCTTCGTGGCCTCATGCGGGGCCGCCTCCGTCACCTGCTCCACCATCACGGGCGAAGCCAGGGGGACTGCGGGGCCCGTCGACCATCAAGATTTCCGCTGCTGGATTACTGCTACCGCACTCGGATGCAGTCTCTACGGAGCCAGTCGACAGATCGAACAAGCCGTAGAGAGATTCGTCGGGCTCGATTGCCGCAACTTGGGTGGTGGCCGATTAGCGAGCCACCGCGTGCCTCACCCATCGCTGAAGCCTCGACCGACCCGAGCGCTTGCGCTGACGGGAGACCGGGAGGGTGGACGATGGAGGAGCCGACCGATACTGGGTCGACGGTTGCCGCAGCAGAACGCCGCGGACACATGCGCGAAAATGCGTCGCACCGCGGACAGGGAGCGCATCAACGTCGAGTGGAGCCTCCTGGAGCCACGCGGAGTCGTCGGCGATGAAGGTGAGAGTGCCGAGACGGATCTCTCGACCCTCGACCAAAACTCCAGCAGACACCATGATGAAAATACTCGGAAGAATCGCAACTTCTCCACAAAAATCGCTAAAACACCTGCCCCACGGTGGGCGCCAACTGTCGTGGTTCTAAGCCTGACAGTAGAGTGGGGGGTAGGTATGGAGAGGCAATGTCACAGCCCCAGATCAGCCCTTGTTTGTTTTTGTTTTAGCATCTATGCAACATGTTTAAATTTTATGAAATTTGAAATGGGGATGACCAAGCCCTAGCACCAAAGCATTGCAAATAGGTTCAACTTCAAAATATTTTCACAGAACCCAAATTGGTTTGCAAAAATGTTCATGATTACTGGAAAAGGGTGAAAACCATATCCAGAGATGATGGATATTTTTCCAAGACATTTTTGGATTTTTTGAATAAACCATATTGTATTTGACTTTGGGCTTTTAAATACTATAAATAATTTAAATGTTCAAATAAATGTTGGAAATTGTTAAGGGTCACTGAAATAATTCAGAAAGCACCCATAATTATTTCCAGGATTTTATAAAATGATTTGATATTTTAAATCAAATCGAAAACAAATTGCAGAAATAGAAAAGAGAAACAGAACAGAAATAAAAGAGAGAAGGACTACCTGACGCTCACCTGGTAGCCCACCTGGCCCAGCAGCACGGCCTAGCCCATCTCCACCCCCCCTGTCGCCTTCCTCCCTGCCAGGAGGACAGACACCGCGACGCCGTCGCGCGCGCCACCTCCTGCTTCCCCTGGCCACCTCCTGCTTCCTCCCCGAGCCCTCTAGCGACGCCACGGAGTCGTCCCCGACCGCTATCCCTTTCTCTGCTCGCTCTGGCTCTCTCCCTCTCTCGATTTGGAGCACCACCGAGAGCCACCGGAGGGCGCCGCCGTCGCATCCATAGCCACCGGCCACCCCTCGCCCTTCCGATGAGCTCAGGAGCTCCGTCCCGACCCCATGGAGCTGCACACCGACGCACGCGACCAGAGGAGGCCCCAGTCGACCGGAGCATCGTCGTCTTCATCCCCGGTGCCCGGAGATCGCCGCCGTAAATTCGTCGTCGCAGAAGCTTCCCCGAGCTTGCCGACCCCTCCGTCCAGTCCACTGTGAGCCCCTCTTCCTCTTCCCCCTTCCCTCAAGCTCGCACTCATCCCCTAGCCTCTTCCTCCACCGCGGCCGAGAGTTTCTCGCCGCCGGCCATGGCGTGGCCGTGGCCACAGCCACCCCAGCTCGTATCCGAGCCCACTGACGTGCTCACCGCGATCTCAGGAGTCCGTAGCACGCCCCAGCTCCTCCTGCCGTGCTCCCTAACCCCGACCCCGAGCTCGCCCGAGCTCCAGCCGTCGCCGAGGTCGACGCCGTGCTCAACTCTGGCCACCTCGCGGCCTCCCGTCCGTTCCTTTGGATGCGTAGGAGCAAGAGCTTCTCCCTAGTGCCCTCAGCGCGCCAAACCACCGCTCGTAGCGCCAAACCCGCCACCACCCGAACTCCGGCCGCCGTCGTCGTCATGATTGCCGTCGCCTCCGGCCACCCTAGCTTCTCCCGTTGGCCCTGTTAGATGCGCGCGGGCCTGGGCATCCCGTAGAGCCCCTCCGCCGCTCTTTTGGTCATCGGAGGGCGAATCCCGACGCTCTCCGCCGTCCCTGGCCTCGCCGGCGACGAGCCTCGGGTCAACTCCGGCGAGTTGACCCGGGTTTGACCCTCCCCTCTCTCTCACTGACGTGTGGGCCCCAGGCCATTAACTAAACCTAATTAGCCACTAACACTGACCAGTGGGCCCCGACCCCCCCTAATCCTTTAATTAAGCAGATAACCCCCTGTTAACTAACTGTGACGCTGACATATGGGTCCCACAGGTCAGTTTGACCTGGACGGCGCCCGTTGACCTGCTGAGGTCAGCATGAGGTCATGCTGACGCAATAATTCCTTTCTGGAATTAAAATAAATTAGGAAATGATTTATAATTCCAGAAAATTATATAAACTTCTAAAAATCATAGAAATTCAACCGTAGCTCCAAATTAAATAATTTATATATGAAAAATTATCAGAAAAATTCAAGGAATCCATCTGTACCATTTTCATGCATGATAGAACAACTTATAGCTGCTGTTTAGCACAAATCAATTAAATGGCATTTGAATAATCACATATGGAGTTTGAATTTGAATATTATATTCAAACCAACTTCATTTAATCTGTTGCTAGTTGCATTAGCTCAAAACACATTCATATTGCCATGTCATGAGCATGCATCATATTGTGGATTGCATTGATTGTGTTCCTTACTGTCTTGCCGGTATTTGTCCCCTCTCGATAGACGCGATACCGATGATGTGATCGTTGACACTGATGAAGACTCAATATTATCTTCAGAAGTGCCAGGCAAGCAAAACCCCCTTGTTCATTCTGATACAATCCTACTCTCTCGCTCCTGCTCTCTTTTACTGCATTAGGACAACATCGATTCATCTGTTACTTGCTGCGGTAGCTGAACCCCTTTATCCTTTGCATGACCTGTCATTGCCACAGTAAATAGATAAAACCCACTAGCATGAGTAGGAGTTGTTTGAGCCCTGTTGTGCCTACTCATTCATGCTTGTTTGTCATGCCTGCTATTGCTTAGAGTTGAGTCAGGTCTGATTCATCGGGGATGAATCAGAGGTGTGTGAACATGTCCTACTGTGTGTGAGCTAAGTGTGTGAACACGAATTGATAAAGGTAGCGGTGAGAGGCCATGTAGGAGTACATGGTGGGTTGTCTCATTGCAGCCGTCCTCAGGAACTGAGTTCTGTGTTTGTGATCCATGATTCAGCTACTACCACGCATTGGGCCCAAAACCAATGGACCCTCTCGGCTTCTTAATCACCCTTGTCCTCTGTCCAGGAGTTGCAAGTAGTTTCTGGTGTTTGTAGTATGCTGGAGGCCGTGCGCAGCGCTGGCCGTAGGGGTGGGCTGTGATGCGGTAGGCACGTGGCCGGGTAAACCGGGCGCCCGTTTGGTGTCACGGAACCCTGTTCACATCGTTTGGGGCTATGAGCGAAACTCCGGCCGGATCTCCTCATGGATGGAACCCGAATAGGCGATAAACCTGGACTAGAGACTTGAGTGTTTAGGCAGGCCATGGCCGACACCCACGTTGGGCTTCCGCTTGAAGGTTGCCGAGTACATGTCGTGTAAACGGCGGTAAGTGGTGAGAGCGCGTGTGAAGAAGTACACCCCTGCAGGGTTAATATGATCTATTCGAATAGCCGTGTCCGCGGAAAAGGACTTCTGGGTTGCTTATATCAGTTCATAGACAAGTGAAAGTGGATACTCTAAAATACGCAAGATAAGCGTGAGTGCTATGGATGGCGTTCTCGTAGGGAGACGGGAGCGGATCCATAGTGGTGTATTGATATGGTGGATATGTGGACTCGTGTGCGCCACCTCAAAAGAGTTACTTGCAGTCGTAGTTCAGGTTAGCCACCGAGTCAAAGCTGGCTTGCTGCAGTTAAACCCCACCATCCCCTTGTTGAAAATGATGCATATGTAGTTAGTTCTGATGTAAGTCTTGCTGGGTACATTTGTACTCACGTTTGCCTATTTTATGTTTTTGCAGAGAGACTTCAGTCTCACTAGTAGTTCCACGTGGACTTCGACGTTTAGCTTGTTACCTCAGCTACGATCTTGTGCCCTCGGCAGGATCTGGTAGATAGTCAGGCTTCTCAGCCTTTTTCATTTATAGATGTCTGTACTCAGACATGTTAAGCTTCCGCATGTGCTTTGACTTGTATGCTCTGATTGTTGGGTCATAAGACCCATGTTTGTAATATCTCGCTCCTCGGAGCCTAATGAATAAACTACTGAGTCGTAGAGTCATTTTGTGATGCCATGTTGTATTGCACATATCGAGCATATTGTGTGTATGTTATTGAAATGCTTGGTATGTGTGGGATCTGACTATCTAGTTGTTTATCTTTAGTAGCCTCTCTTACCGGGAAATGTCTCCTAGTGTTTCCACCGAGCCATGGTAGCTTACTACTGCTCCGGAACACTTAGGCTGGCCGGCATGTGTCCTTCTTCGTTCCTGTGTCTGTCCCTTCGGGGAAATGTCACGCGATGAATACCGGAGTCCTGTTAGCCCGCTACAGCCCGGTTCACCGGAGTCCTGCTAGCCCAGTGCTACAGCCTGGATTCACTCGCTGATGACCGACACGTTCGATGCTGGGTCATGGATGCCTGTCCCTGTAAGTCTGTGCCACTTTGGGTTTACGACTAGCCATGTCAGCCCGGGCTCCTTATCATATGGATGCTAGCGACACTGTCATATACGTGTGCCAAAAGGCGCAAACGGTCCCGGGCAAAGGTAAGGCGACACCCGTGGGAATACCGTGCGTGAGGCCGCAAAGTGATATGAGGTGTTACATGCTAGATCGATGTGGCATTGAGTCGGGGTCCTGACAGCGCTGGTATCAGAGCTTGACTGCCTGTAGGATTACCAAGCCAAACTGGTCGAAGTTGAGTCTAGAAATTCTTAGTTATATGTAAGGGAATTGATTGTGGGATGGAACGTAAGGCTCTTTTACTCCTTATACCTCATGGCCCTCTGATCTGAGTCATCATCTTCTCTTCTACGGGGATTAAGAACTAGGCTATCTCTTCTTTCTATCAGGATCACGTATTACTAATCCGTAGATTTATAAGATTTTTGGACTTAAGCCTCTGTTCAGTTTTTACTGCTTCCGTATGTTAATTGTTGATCTCGAAACCGTGATATTGTGCTTCTGAGTGGTTATGCCACCATTTTTGTGAATGTCTCAAATCTTTTCCGAGCATTTATAGCCGTTATGCTGTCCGAGTCATCCCAGGTTTCTAAAGAGTCTGATGCATTTGCAAAATCCTTTTTCTCCGGTTTCAATGTCTGTTAGGCCAGGTTAATCACACAAATTGTTGAGCTGAAGTACTCTACTGCCTCAACCTTTATGTTGGAGTTATTATTATGACCCTAGGTGTCTTAGGGGATCATCTAGTAATTAGCCATGATTTGTGTTCCCAGTGTGATGATTCTGGCCATCATTCTCGAAAGCATCCCGTGATGCTACTTAGTAATAGGTATTCTGTTCCTGGGTTCTTGAACCCGAGATTCACTCTACCTACTTCATGTTGATAGTAATTGCTAGTGCCTTTAGGATATTAGTAACCTTTGCGATAGTCCTCGAGGTTCGTGGTACATCCTTCTTCCAAATACCATGAACCGCTTATGGCAGATGTTCCTCGCTGATTGAAAGATCACAATCAGAGTGCTCTCGATGGGTTCTCGATTCTACATTGTGAGTCTGCCAGTTCTACCTTTCTGCATGGGTTATCCGGAAGAAATATGTGGAATTCGTTCGACATGCTAACCATGCATCCACAACTCAGAAAATTGTATGTTCCTTTGAGTTGTCCCTCTTTAGTTGTCTTCTGACCCTCGTCTATCAATTGATAGTCAGGAGTAATTGTGCATTCGTGTTATCAATGCTTATTACTCTTGTGGTCCGCCAAGCCATTCTGTCCTGAATGACTTGGAGAAACAAACTCCAGTACCTCATCCATATCTAGGATTGGGTTAAAGCAATTGTGCTCCGCAGATCAAAATGCCAGCCCAGCTTTTGATTCTGTTCTACCTTGGAATATTACCCCCTTTATGTCAGAATTGTCATGAGGACTGCACCAACTCTCATGAATTTTGACGTAGTGATACTTCTCACCATCACTAGTCATTCCTCGGCCCTCGTGTTGATGCAACCGGAATACCGGCAAATGAATTGTGATGTGTGAAATCAATACTCCCAGCAACCTCGTTGCTTGGTAGTTAAATGGACGATAACCTCATTCTCAGCATATTGATTATTGAATCGTCACCCTAAGACTGATCGTGCTATCTAGTTCTTATTTCGGTGCACCCTTCGATCAATGAGTTAGGATTGTGTCAAGTCCTCACTCATTTGATCATATCATCTTGCCCTGAAAAGCAAGATTGTTCTCGATCTTAGTAACATATCGGTGGTTCGTGATTTTCCGAATATCTTCTCGGAAGTATTACCAGGTTGTCATCTGACCGCTATGTTGAGTTCGTGATCAAGTTGGTTTATTCCTGTAAACCACCCTTTCTCCAAGAATCCGTGTTGGATACCCCTGAGCTAGTTGGTTAGGCTATGCATCAACTTGGAGAGTTGGAAGATAGAAGCTTGTCCGATATAGTTCATTATAAGGGATGTCTTGTATGTGTGTTGAAGAAAGTTGATATTTTCATCGACTGAACCTCGTGATCAGTTAATGGACCTATCATTTTATCCAACCTTTGATTTGAGTGTGGGCTATCGTCAAATCAAATCAGTACCAACGATGCTCGTAATGTTGTCTTATTCGTGGTTGATCCCTCGAGCATACACCATTACATCTTTGGTCTGACCAATGCTATCACCGTGTTCACTTAACTATGGAATTCCTTTTAAAAGGAAACCCAGATGAATTGTTGTTGTGCCCATTGACAACATCCTTGTCTTCCCCATAATTTTGCTGAACATTAAGCTAGTGTTGGAAACTTTTGAAAGCATTTGTTCATGCTAGCTCATGAAGCATATGTTCGGATGTAAGAAGTGACTTCCTCTAGTTCATGTGCATTTGATGCAAGTTGCCGCCGTGGACTCGAGAAAGTCAATGTTGCTTCCTCTGGAATCATCGCAAGTCAGTCATGCACACGTGCGAAGTATTCTGTGGTCTGGAGACTTGCAACCTTCAATCCATATGTGTATCCTAGCACACCAAGCCACTGACTGATTTGTTCAAGGAGAAGGAGTATCGTCATAAGAGCTAATCCGTACTTATGAAAGAACTTCGATATCCTCGCTGATGGTTCCCAACCAGAACTCGGTAGTGTTTTATTGTAAGACTACCATGTGGGCATGCTTGTCTGGGACAACGTGTTCACATGTTTGTAGCAGAACCAGCTCATGTTTTGGAGCTTACTATCGTAGTTCATTCCCCGAGAATCTCGCAACGTCATCTCGTCGATTTGTGTTGCAAACTTTCATTTTTCTTCCTAAGACTCGATGAGCCTGGAATATCCTAACACCAACCAGAGCTGAATCTCAGGCAGATATGATGGTTGGAACATTTCCCTAAGAACTATAATATTGGTCCCCCGAAAACCGGTAAAGTGGATGTCATGGCCAACACACCCAGCCGAAAGACCTATTATTGTAGTATCTTGATTGAAGAAGTTGGCCACCTCCCCATAAGGATTTCGTAGGATTTACCTCCGTAACTGTTCCTTATGGATTCTATTGCTCCCGAAGTCCGACCTTTTACTTGATGTTCTAGTTATCAAACCATATCTATGAATGGGATACACTAGCACATCAAGGAGAACATTAGAAGCGGAATGCTAAATGTCTCTCGGTCGATCGTCCAGATTTTGTTCTTTGGCTCGCTAAGGTGAAATCTGAGAAAGTGTTATCCTCCTTCGCATCTGCATCGTCCATCGCTATTCATCATGGTAGTATGTTGTGTTGTCAGCACCCTTGACGCGGTTGTTGATAAAACCTTGATGAATGTGGAAATGCTCAAGTTCTTGAGAGCACGCACAAGCGCTAGGTATTATCGCCGGCACTAACCGGGATTGCTCCTAGTCTCGTCGGTTATGCTATAACCACTTCCACAGTGAATTCACTCTCTATTGTTGGGTTCTTCCCCAGTTACCAGAATCATTCCCAGCATTTGCATTTTGTTCCCAGCTTGCACCGCCAATGTGTCATTCTACCATGGGTCTCTTCCATTTCTGGTGATAAGCAAATTCATCCATTGCGTTGTCTTCAACAAGGTAATCCACATCATCCAAGTCCGAGTATGCCATTCTACCGAACCCCTCCAAACGATCACTCAAGAATTGCCTTAGGCTGGTATAAAGAGTTTCAATGATCTCGGTATCAAAAGTAATTCTTCTTGCCACTTAAGGGGATTTATCTTCGAGTCACCTTCCCTAAGGTGCATCATTATGGTGTCATGTCAACTTAACTCCTCGCTACGTTGACAATCGTTTACCACCTTCTTAAGCGTGAAATTGTTGTCTACCTAGTGAACCTTCGTCATCTGCCTCACTCCATTCTTATGGATGTGTGCTTCGTCCCTCAGCTCGAGAGATGTTGCTATGTCTCATTCCGCGAGTTAATCCTGAGTTGTTCGATCTTCGAGAAGATTGACCCTTTTAGAGTCTCCTTCTTCCCTCCATGTCATGTTGGCAGGATCTCTCAGAGCTAGACGACAAGACAAAGATGGTGATCGAAACAACGTTCCTATGAAGTGCAACCTGGATCGTGAAGATGGTGCTAGTCTGCGTTTCCCCCTTCACCTTACCCTACGCTTGAATCTCTGGACGAGATTTTTGTTTAGTGGGGGTGAGCTGTCACAGCCCCAGATCAGCCCTTGTTTGTTTTTGTTTTAGCATCTATGCAACATGTTTAAATTTTATGAAATTTGAAATGGGGATGACCAAGCCCTAGCACCAAAGCATTGCAAATAGGTTCAACTTCAAAATATTTTCCTAGAACCCAAATTGGTTTGCAAAAATGTTCATGATTACTGGAAAAGGGTGAAAACCATATCCAGAGATGATGGATATTTTTCCAAGACATTTTTGGATTTTTTGAATAAACCATATTGTATTTGACTTTGGGCTTTTAAATACTATAAATAATTTAAATGTTCAAATAAATGTTGGAAATTGTTAAGGGTCACTGAAATAATTCAGAAAGCACCCATAATTATTTCCAGGATTTTATAAAATGATTTGATATTTTAAATCAAATCGAAAACAAATTGCAGAAATAGAAAAGAGAAACAGAACAGAAATAAAAGAGAGAAGGACTACCTGACGCTCACCTGGTAGCCCACCTGGCCCAGCAGCACGGCCCAGCCCATCTCCACCCCCCCCCTGTCGCCTTCCTCCCTACCAGGAGGACAGACACCGCGACGCCGCCGCGCGCGCCACCTCCTGCTTCCCCTGGCCACCTCCTGCTTCCTCCCCGAGCCCTCTAGCGACGCCACGGAGTCGTCCCCGACCGCTATCCCTTTCTCTGCTCGCTCTGGCTCTCTCCCTCTCTCGATTTGGAGCACCACCGAGAGCCACCGGAGGGCGCCGCCATCGCATCCATAGCCACCGGCCACCCCTCGCCCTTCCGATGAGCTCAGGAGCTCCGTCCCGACCCCATGGAGCTGCACACCGACGCACGCGACCAGAGGAGGCCCCAGTCGACCGGAGCATCGTCGTCTTCATCCCCGGTGCCCGGAGATCGCCGCCGTAAATTCGCCGTCGCAGAAGCTTCCCCGAGCTCGCCGACCCCTCCGTCCAGTCCACTGTGAGCCCCTCTTCCTCTTCCCCCTTCCCTCAAGCTCGCACTCATACCCTAGCCTCTTCCTCCACCGCGGCCGAGAGTTTCTCACCGCCGGCCATGGCGTGGCCGTGGCCACAGCCACCCCAGCTCGTATCCGAGCCCACTGACGTGCTCACCGCGATCTCAGGAGTCCGTAGCACGCCCCAGCTCCTCCTGCCGTGCTCCCTAACCCCGACCCCGAGCTCGCCCGAGCTCCGGCCGCCGCCGAGGTCGACGCCGTGCTCAACTCCGGCCACCCCGCGGCCTCCCGTCCGTTCCTTTGGATGCGTAGGAGCAAGAGCTTCTCCCTAGTGCCCTCAGCGCGCCAAACCACCGCTCGTAGCGCCAAACCCGCCACCACCCAAACTCCGGCCGCCGCTGTCGTCATGATTGCCGTCGCCTCCGGCCACCCTAGCTTCTCCCGTTGGCCCTGTTAGATGCGCGCGGGCCTGGGCATCCCGTAGAGCCCCTCCGTCGCTCTTTTGGTCATCGGAGGGCGAATCCCGACGCTCTCCGCCGTCCCTGGCCTCGCCGGCGACGAGCCTCGGGTCAACTCCGGCGAGTTGACCCGGGTTTGACCCTCCCCTCTCTCTCACTGACGTGTGGGCCCCAGGCCATTAACTAAACCTAATTAGCCACTAACACTGACCAGTGGGCCCCGACCCCCCCTAATCCTTTAATTAAGCAGATAACCCCCTGTTAACTAACTGTGACGCTGACATATGGGTCCCACAGGTCAGTTTGACCTGGACGGCGCCCGTTGACCTGCTGAGGTCAGCATGAGGTCATGCTGACGCAATAATTCCTTTCTGGAATTAAAATAAATTAGGAAATGATTTATAATTCCAGAAAATTATATAAACTTCTAAAAATCATAGAAATTCAACCGTAGCTCCAAATTAAATAATTTATATATGAAAAATTATCAGAAAAATTCAAGGAATCCATCTGTACCATTTTCATGCATGATAGAACAACTTATAGCTGCTGTTTAGCACAAATCAATTAAATGGCATTTGAATAATCACATATGGAGTTTGAATTTGAATATTATATTCAAACCAACTTCATTTAATCTGTTGCTAGTTGCATTAGCTCAAAACACATTCATATTGCCATGTCATGAGCATGCATCATATTGTGCATTGCATTGATTGTGTTCCTTACTGTGTTGCCGGTATTTGTCCCCTCTCGATAGACGCGATACCGATGATGTGATCGTTGACACTGATGAAGACTCAATATTATCTTCAGAAGTGCCAGGCAAGCAAAACCCCCTTGTTCATTCTGATACAATCCTACTCTCTCGCTCCTGCTCTCTTTTACTGCATTAGGACAACATCGATTCATCTGTTACTTGCTGCGGTAGCTGAACCCCTTTATCCTTTGCATGACCTGTCATTGCCACAGTAAATAGATAAAACCCACTAGCATGAGTAGGAGTTGTTTGAGCCCTGTTGTGCCTACTCATTCATGCTTGTTTGTCATGCCTGCTATTGCTTAGAGTTGAGTCAGGTCTGATTCATCGGGGATGAATCAGAGGTGTGTGAACATGTCCTACTGTGTGTGAGCTAAGTGTGTGAACACGAATTGATAAAGGTAGCGGTGAGAGGCCATGTAGGAGTACATGGTGGGTTGTCTCATTGCAGCCGTCCTCAGGAACTGAGTTCTGTGTTTGTGATCCATGATTCAGCTACTACCACGCATTGGGCCCAAAACCAATGGACCCTCTCGGCTTCTTAATCACCCTTGTCCTCTGTCCAGGAGTTGCAAGTAGTTTCTGGTGTTTGTAGTATGCTGGAGGCCGTGCGCAGCGCTGGCCGTAGGGGTGGGCTGTGATGCGGTAGGCACGTGGCCGGGTAAACCGGGCGCCCGTTTGGTGTCACGGAACCCTGTTCACATCGTTTGGGGCTATGAGCGAAACTCCGGCCGGATCTCCTCATGGATGGAACCCGAATAGGCGATAAACCTGGACTAGAGACTTGAGTGTTTAGGCAGGCCGTGGCCGACACCCACGTTGGGCTTCCGCTTGAAGGTTGCCGAGTACATGTCGTGTAAACGGCGGTAAGTGGTGAGAGCGCGTGTGAAGAAGTACACCCCTGCAGGGTTAATATGATCTATTCGAATAGCCGTGTCCGCGGAAAAGGACTTCTGGGTTGCTTATATCAGTTCATAGACAAGTGAAAGTGGATACTCTAAAATACGCAAGATAAGCGTGAGTGCTATGGATGGCGTTCTCGTAGGGAGACGGGAGCGGATCCATAGTGGTGTATTGATATGGTGGATATGTGGACTCGTGTGCGCCACCTCAAAAGAGTTACTTGCAGTCGTAGTTCAGGTTAGCCACCGAGTCAAAGCTGGCTTGCTGCAGTTAAACCCCACCATCCCCTTGTTGAAAATGATGCATATGTAGTTAGTTCTGATGTAAGTCTTGCTGGGTACATTTGTACTCACGTTTGCCTATTTTATGTTTTTGCAGAGAGACTTCAGTCTCACTAGTAGTTCCACGTGGACTTCGACGTTTAGCTTGTTACCTCAGCTACGATCTTGTGCCCTCGGCAGGATCTGGTAGATAGTCAGGCTTCTCAGCCTTTTTCATTTATAGATGTCTGTACTCAGACATGTTAAGCTTCCGCATGTGCTTTGACTTGTATGCTCTGATTGTTGGGTCATAAGACCCATGTTTGTAATATCTCGCTCCTCGGAGCCTAATGAATAAACTACTGAGTCGTAGAGTCATTTTGTGATGCCATGTTGTATTGCACATATCGAGCATATTGTGTGTATGTTATTGAAATGCTTGGTATGTGTGGGATCTGACTATCTAGTTGTTTATCTTTAGTAGCCTCTCTTACCGGGAAATGTCTCCTAGTGTTTCCACCGAGCCATGGTAGCTTGCTACTGCTCCGGAACACTTAGGCTGGCCGGCATGTGTCCTTCTTCGTTCCTGTGTCTGTCCCTTCGGGGAAATGTCACACGATGAATACCGGAGTCCTGTTAGCCCGCTACAGCCCGGTTCACCGGAGTCCTGCTAGCCCAGTGCTACAGCCTGGATTCACTCGCTGATGACCGACACGTTCGATGCTGGGTCATGGATGCCTGTCCCTGTAAGTCTGTGCCACTTTGGGTTTACGACTAGCCATGTCAGCCCAGGCTCCTTATCATATGGATGCTAGCAACACTGTCATATACGTGTGCCAAAAGGCGCAAACGGTCCCGGGCAAAGGTAAGGCGACACCCGTGGGAATACCGTGCGTGAGGCCGCAAAGTGATATGAGGTGTTACATGCTAGATCGATGTGGCATTGAGTCGGGGTCCTGACAGGCAAGGTCCTAGCTATGGAGAGGTTGTAAACACAAGGGATGTACGAGTTCAGGCCCTTCTCGGAAGAAGTAATAGCCCTACGTCTCGGAGCCCGGAGGCGGTCGAGTGGATTATGAGTATATGAGTTACAAGGTGCCGAACCCCACTACCTGTGGAGGGGGGTGGCTTATATAGAGTGCGCCAGGACCCCAGCCAGCCCACGTAAGAGAGGGTTTAAGGTGAGTTAAGTCTAGGGCGTTACTGGAAACGCCCCACATAAAGTGTCTTTACTATCATAAAGCCTACTTAATTACAGGCCGTTGCAGTGCAGAGTGCCTCTTGACCTCCTGGTGGTCGAGTGAGTCTTCGTGGTCGAGTCCTTCAATTCAGTCGAGTGAGTCCTTCGTTGGTCGACTGGAAGGCGACCTCTTCTAAGGGTGTCCTTGGGTAAGGTACTTAGATCAGGTTCATGACCCTACCCTAGGTACATGACCCCATCACCAGGCCCGGGGGCTCCTGTCGGTGTACTAGAGTAGGGGTACCCTATTACCCCGAACTCGTGCACGGGCAGTTGCAGCGCCTCGCGGCAAGGCTTGCCGGGTGACCGCCAGGACCCTCCATGGTTCCCTTGAAGACCATTCAAGAACAAAGTACTCAAACCAAGGCCCCGGTAAGAGGAGCTTGCCGGGAAGGCAAACCAAGGCCCCGGTAAGAGGAGCTTGCCGGGAAGGCCAACCAAGGCTCCGACAAGAGGAGCTTGCCGGGAAGAAACAAGACCCCGGCAAGAGGAGCTTGCCGGGAAGGCCACTCAAGACATACCAAGAAAGCTTGCCGCGATGCGCCCTGCGTCCCGGCAAGATCCGGCGAGCGACAAGCTTCCGGACGCGACAAGACGACGGCCGCGACAAGGAGCTTGCCACGGGAAACCCCCACTACGTGCCCGCGCTCCAGCTCACCTGCTAACGTGTCGCTCTAGGACTCTCCCAGAGCGCACGTGGCGGGAGGCCGTGCAGCTAGGGGTATGTGGTGGCAAGCGGAGATGAAGAGAAGCCCATCGTGGCAAACGGTGGGGCTCCTAACGGTCACCTTTTGCACTGTTTAGGAGACTCAGACAGGCATTTAATGCCCTTGTCCCCTGCCGTCAGAGTTAGGTAGGGTGCACTGTATCCACAGTAGCGGTAGCTACACCTACCACATCCTTTTCCATTTTTACCCTTCTTGTCTACGTTCCCCCTGTCGGTGACCCCTTGAGTATAAAAGGAGGCCCAAGCGCAACGTAGAAGGGGTTCCGAAGGTCGGGGAGTTCAGGGACTCGGCCAGCTCGGCTCGTTCAACACCAGAGACACTCTTACGCTCAGTCTGGCAGCGTCCATCGCTCCTGAGCAAGAATCCAATATACACAAACAAGCAGCAGTAGGGTTTTACGCATCCGTGCGGTCCGAAGCTGGGTAAAAATCCCCCCCCCCCGCGTGCACTGCCTCGATCCGCTCTTTGTGCGCTCTCCGCCCCCCACCGAACCGAAAAGGGGCCCTGTCCCCATAGGTGTTGGCGGGAATCAGCATCGCCCCCGACGGTAGTTGTGAAGAAGACAAAAAGGAGAAGATAGTCTCACATCAACTAGGCGTATCAATGGGCTATGGAGGTGCCCATCAACAGATATCGATGTGAGTGAGTAGGGATTGCCATGCAACGGATGCACTAGAGCTATAAGTGTATGAAAGCTCAAAGAAGAAACTAAGTGGGTGCGCATCCAACTTGCTTGCTCACGAAGACCTAGGGCAATTTGAGGAAGCCCATCATTGGAATATACAAGCCAAGTTCTATAATGAAAAATTCCCACTAGTATATGAAAGTGATAAAATAGGAGACTCTCTATCATGAAGATCATGGTGCTACTTTGGAGCACAAGTGTGGTAAAAGGATAGTAACATTGCCCCTTCTCTCTTTTTTCTCTCATTTTTTTGTTTGGGCCTTTCTCTTTTTTTATGGCCTCTTTTAATTTTTTCTGCCCGGAGTCTCATCCTGACTTGTGGGGGAATCATAGCTTCCATCATCCTTTCCTCACATGGGACAATGCTCTAATAATGAAGATCATCACACTTTTATTTACTTACAACTCAAGAATTAGAACAAAATATGACTCTATGTGAATGCTTCTGGCGGTGTACCGGGATGTGCATTGACTCAAGAGTGACATGTATGAAAGAATTATGAACGGTGGCTTTGCCACAAATACAATGTCAACTACATGATCATGCAAAGCAACATGACAATGATGAAGCGTGTCATAATAAATGGAACGATGGAAAGTTGCATGACAATATATCTCGGAATGACTATGGAAATGCCATAATAGGTAGGTATGGTGGCTGTTTTGAGGAAGGTTTATGGTGGTTGTATGGTACCGACGAAAGTTGCGCGGTACTAGAGAGGCTAGCAATGGTGGATGGGGGAGAGTGTGTATAATCCATGAACTCAACCTAGTCATAAAGAACTCACATACTTATTGCAAAATCTATTAGTTATCGAAACGAAGTACTACACACATGCTCCTAGGGGGATAGATTGGTAGGAAAAGACCATCGCTCGTCCCCGACCGCCACTCATAAGGAAGACAATCAATAAATAAATCAATATTGGTAAGCGTCAGGAAATTCCTATGAACTATTCTCTTGTTGTTGAACCATTTGATGTTTGGGGTTTTGATTACATGGGACCTTTTCCTTCCTCTAATGGGTATACACATATTTTGGTTGTTGTTGATTATGTTACTAAGTGGGTAGAAGCTATTACAACCAGTAGTGCTGATTACAACACCTCTATTAAAATGCTCAAGGAAGTCATTTTCCCAAGGTTTGGAGTCCCTAGATATTTAATGACTAATGGTGGTTCACATTTTATTCGTGGTGCTTTCTATAAAATGCTTCCTAAATATGATGGCAGCCATATAATTGCATCACCCTATCATCCTTAGTCTAGTGGTCAAGTTGAACTTAGAAATAGAGAAATAAAGTTAATATACAAAAAACTATCAATCGGTCTCGAAAGAATTGGTCTAAGAAATTAGATGATGCACTTTGGGCTTATAGAGTAACATATAAAAATCCTATGGGTATGTCTCCTTATAAAATGGTTTATGGAAAAGCTTGTCATTTGCCCCTTGAGTTAGAACATGAATCATATTGGGCAATTAAAGAACTCAACTATGATTTCAAACTTGTTAGTGAGAAGAGGTTATTTGATATCAGCTCAGTAGATGAATGGAGAACGCAAGCCTATGAAAATGCCAAGTTATTTAAGGAAAAAGTTAAAAGATGGCATGAAAAGAGAATCCAAAAGTGTGAGTTTAAGGATGGATAATATGTTCTTTTGTACAACTCTTGTTTCAGATACTTTGCTGGCAAACTTCTCTCCAAATGGGAAGGACCATATGTTATCGAGGAGGTTTATTGATCTGGAGCCATTAAAATAAATAATGCCGAAGGTACTAACCCGAAGGTCGTCAACAGGCAAAGAATAAAACAATATATCGCAGGTACACCCATTAATGTTGAAAGCAATATTATCCGAACTATGACACAAGAAGAACACATACAGGAAACCTTCCGGAATACTCCAGAATCGTGAAAAAAAGAGGTACGTGATACGGTAAGTAAACGGACTCCGAAAAATCCGCAAAAAATATTTTTTGTCAGTTTTGGAATATAATAAAAATTATGAAAATAAGAAACAACCAGGAAAGTAACCCTCGTGGGCACAAGACAGACGCGCCCAGGTGAGTTGTGTCCACCTCGGGTACCTTCCGACTCTGTTTTTCTTCCGTTTGCTTGTTTCCCAAGATAAAAAATCTTTATATACCCCCCAAACCCATTGACCTCCATATAATGGGGAAATCTCATGTTTTCTTTTCCTTGTTATTTTCTGACAGATCAAATTCAACATGGCTGCTTCGAGCTCCTCCAAGGACAAGTTCTTTGAGAACGTCATCAACCCATATCTACGGGAGGTGATGCAGCACCCTCAAGCTATCGAGATGCGTGAGGGGGTGCTCCACATCCTCGATGTGAAGGTCCCAAGGGGTCGGGATCCGTGGAGGCTAAGTTTGAAGCTATGGATCAGGAGGTTTTCCGGTGCAAGGGGATGGTGGAACATGGAATCAATGCCAATCACCTCATGATCGCGGATTACACCCGTGACCTCATGGTGGATGGCAAGTCCATGAAGGACATCGTATTCATCTTCAACAAGCAAATCAACTTACTCCAAAGCCAGATCTACAATCTCCAAAACAAAGTCTTTGAATATGAGGCAAGGTTTAAAGGTATGAGTTTGGCTGGCAGTTGCAGGACCCGCGAGACTCACTCCTCCTCTTATGATGGTGAGCCCCTGCCATGGAAACCTGAGGATAAGATCGCTATTACTTCATCACCACCACCTCCTTCTTCATCATCAAAGAAGACTTGAGTATCAGGTATGGGCACTCCCCTTGGCTTGTGCCAAGCTTGGGGGAGGTGCCCCGGTATCGTATCACCTCCATTATCTTTTGCCTTTACTTATCTTAGTTCGATCCATAGTTATCTTTTACTTTAGATGAATAAAAGTTTAGTTCGATCCTTTCTTTCAAGTGTTTGCTTAGTGTTCCATCCTTGTAATCGTGTGCGAGATATATAATAAAGTTTAGTTTGAGGTTTATTTTCTTTACTTCCATATTCAATAAAAGGAAAGGAAATAAATGAAAAAGATCATATGTTAATCTTGTGGTAAGTAATGACACCACATAAGGAAGAGTATAAGTAAAAAAATTTGGAGATTCACAAACATAACATTGGTCAATGATGCAATTCATGAAAGAATTAATAAGGGAAGAGAAGATTCACATGCAAATATACTATCTTGGACATATTTTGTGATTGTGAGCCCCCATCAAAATATTATATGCTAAAATTGTTGACGTTGTACAAGGAACACAACATAATGATTCATGTTTGTTCATATTCACATAGAAGTTATATTGTCATAGATCCTTTAACATGTGGTGCTTGCCTCCCATCTTTGCTAGCCAAAAATTCCGCACTAAGTAGAGATACTACTTGTGCATCCAAAAACCCTTAAACCCACATCTTGTTTTGAGAGTCCACCATACCTACCTATGTATTGAGTAAGATCCTTCAAGTAAGTAGTCATCGGTGCAATAAGGCAATACAAATTGCTTCTAAAAGTGTTGGATCATTTAGTGTAAGAGAAAATTGAGCGTTGTACAAACTTGTGATAGCAAACAATAAAAGCGCCAGACTGCATAATAAAGGTTGCTATCATAAGGGGCAATATAATGTGACGTTCTTTTGTACTAAGAGATTGAGCATACAAACAAAAAGCGTGTGGCAACCTCTGCTTCCCTGCGAAGGGCATATCTTTTACTTTTGTGTACTTACTTTTATGCAAGAGTCAAAGTATTTTCCTCTATTCCTTTTCATTTTCTCATTTGGCAAGCATCATGTGGTGAGGAAAGATCTAGGCACATATATATAGTTGGATATTGGTGGCATGAGTTATTATTGTTGACATCACCCTTGAGGTGAGTACGTTGGGAAGCGAAACTATAAGCCCCTATCTTTCTATGTTTCTGGTTGAAACTTTTTGCTCATGTGTATGTGGTGTGTGTTAGCAATCATAGAAGACTACATGATGGTTGAGTATGTGGACTTGCCAAAAGGCTCTGATACGTGACCCTTCCCTGAACAAATGATGAATTGTAGTTGCAAAGTTGTCTGAGAACATAGTTTGTTAGGTTTCAATCGAGTTTATGCTTTATACTTAGATGTTGTGATGAATTGTTACTTATTCATGAGAATTTATATGATAAAAGTTTTATAATAAAAATTCTATGATAATTTTTTATGTTAAACCTTGTTGCTGTTATAATAATATACATGATGCTTCTATGTCCATATTTTGTTTTTATCGACACCTCTCTCTCTAAGCATGTGGACAAGTTTTTTGATTTCGGTTTTCGCTTGAGGACAAGCGAGGTCTAAGCTTGGGGGAGTTGATACGTCCATTTTGCATCATGTTTTTCTACTAATATTTATAATGTTTTTGTGCATAATAATGCATTCCAAAGTAATTCTAATGCCTTTTCTCTCATAATATGCAAGGTTCACACAAAGAGGGAGAATACCGGTAGCTGGAATTCTAGACCTGAAAAAGCTACGCCAGGCCACCTATTCTGCACAACTCCAAATAAGCTGAAACTTCACGGGGATTTTTATGGAATAAATAAGAATTATTGGAGCAAATAACTACCAGAGGGGGCCCACCAGGTGGGCACAACCCACCTGGGTGCACCAGGGAGCCCAAGCGCGCCCTGGTGGGTTGTGCCCTCCTCGGCCCACCTCCGGTGCCCATCTAGTATAAAGTCATTTTGACCTACAAAAAAAATCAGGAGAGGACTTTCAGGACGAAGCACTGCCTTCTCAAGGCGGAACATGGGCAGGAGCACTTTTGCCCTCCGACGGAGCGATTCCACCAGGGGAACTTCCCTCCCGGAGGGGAAATCATCGTCGTCATCATCACCAACAACTCTCCCGCCTTGGAGGGCAATCTCCATCAACATCTTCAACAACACCATCTCCTCTCAAACCCTAGTTCATCTCTTGTGTTCAATCTTTGTACCGGAACTATAGATTGGTGCTTGCGGGTGACTAGTAGTGTTGATTACATCTTGTAGTTGATTACTATATGGTTTATTTGGTGGAAGATTATATGTTCAAATCCATTATGCTATTTGATACCCCACCGGTCCACTAATGACCCACAAGTATATGGGGTCAATTGTAGCCTTTTCGATAAGTAAGAGTGTCAAACCCAATGAGGAGCAGAAGGAAATGACAAGTGGTTTTCAACAAGATAATGTCTGCAAGTGCTAAAATTGTAAGTAGCAGAGTAGTTTGATAGCAAGATAATTTGTAATGAGCAAGTAACGATAGTAGTAACAAAAGTGTAGCAAGGTAGCCCAATCCTTTTGAGGCAAAGGACAAGCCAAAATGGTCTCTTATGATAAGCAAAGTGTTCTTGAGGGTACACGGGAATTTCATCTAGTCACTTTCATCATGTTGGCTTAATTCGTGTTAGCTACTTTGATAATTTGGTATGTGGATGGACCAGTGCTTAGGTGTTGTTCTTACTTCAACAAACCTCCTACTTATGATTAACCCTCTCGCAAGCATCCGCAACTACGAGAAAAGTATTAAGAATAAATTCTAACCATAGCATTAAACTTTTGGATCCAATCGGTCCCTTACAGAATAGCGCATAAACTAGGGTTTAAGCTTCTATCACTCTCGCAACCCATCATCTAATAACTAGTCCGCAATGCATTCCCTTAGGCCCAAATATGGTGAAGTGTCATGTAGTGGACGTTCACATGACACCACTAAGGGAATCACAACATACATATCATCAAAATATCGAACACATATCAAGTTCACATGATTACTTGCACCATGATTTCTCCGGTGACCTCAAGAACAAAAGTAACTACTCACAAATGATAATAATGCTCAAGATCAGAGGGGTATTAAATAGCATAATGGATCTGAACATATAATCTTCCACCAAATAAACCATATAGTAATCAACTACAAGATGTAATCAACACTACTAGTCACCCACAAGCACCAATCTATAGTTCCGGTACAAGGATTGAACACAAGGGATGAACTAGGGTTTGAGAGGAGTTGGTGCTGTTGAAGATGTTGATGAAGATAGCCCTCCCCAAGATGGGAGAGTTGTTGGTGATGATGATGATGATTTCCCCCTCCGGGAGGGAAGTTTCCCCGGCGGAATCACTCTGCCGGAGGGCAAAAGTGCTCCTGCCCAGGTTCCGCCTCCAGACGGTGGCGCTTCATCTCGAAAGTCCTCGCCTCATTTTTTCTAGGTCAAAATGACTTATATACCAGAAGAGGGGCAACAGAGGTGGGCCTGGGTAAGCACAACCCACCAGGGCGCGCCTGGGCTCCCTAGCGTGCCCAGGTGGGTTGTGCCCACCTGGTGGGCCCCCTCCGGTACTTGTTTTCCATAAAAATTTCTCGTAAAGTTTCAGCTCATTTGGAGTTGTGCAGAATAGGTAGCCTGACATAGCTTTTTCAGGTCCAGATTTCCAGCTACCAGAATTCTCCCCCTTTGTGTATACCTTGCATATTATCAGAGAAAAGGCATTAGAATTACTCCAAAAGCATTATTATTCAATTAAACAACATAAATAATTTTGGGGAACGTGGTAATTTAAAAAATTTCCTACTCACACGCAAGATCATGGTGATGCATAGAAATGAGAGGGGAGAGTGTTGTCCACGTACCCTTGTAGACCGTAAGCGAAAGAGTTATGACAACGCGGTTGATGTAGTCATACGTCTTCATGATCCGATCGATCTTAGTACCGAAAGCACGGCACCTCCGCGATCTGCACATGTTTAGCTTGGTGACATCCCATGAACTCACGATCCAGCAGAGTGTCGAGGGAGAGTTTCATCAGCACGACGGAGTGATGACGATGATGATGAAGCTACCAACGCAGAGCACCGCAACGATATAACCGAGGTGGATTATGGTGGAGGGGGGCACTGCACACGACTAAGAGATCAATGATCAACTTGTGTGTCTATGGGGTGCCCCCTCCCCCGTATATAAAGGAGTGGAGGAGGGGGGGCCCTCTACTATGGCACGCCCTGGGGAGTCCTACTCCCACCGAGAGTAGGATTCCCCCCTTCCAAGTAGTAGGAGTAGGAGAGAAGGAAGGGGAAGAGAGAAGAGAAGGAAGGAGGGGGCGCCGCCCCTCCCCCTAGCCCAATTTGGACTAGGCCTTGGGGGGGGGGGCTGCCCTAGGTATCCCCTTTATCTCTCCCTTAAAGCCCAATAAGGCCCATAAACTCCCCAGCGAATTCCCGTAACTCTCCGGTACTCTGATAAATACCCAAATCACTCAGAACCTTTCCGATGTCCGAATATAGCCTTTCCAATATATCGATATTTACGTCTCGAACATTTCGAGACTCCTCCTCATGTCCGTGATCTCATCCGGGACTCTGAACAACCTTCGGTACATCAAAACACATAAACTCACAATACCGATCATCACCGAACGTTAAGCGTGCGCACCCTACGGGTTCGAGAACTATGTAGACATGACCGAGACATATCTTCAGTCAATAACCAATAGCGGAACCTGGATGCTCATATTGGCTCCCACATATTCTACGAAGATCTTTATCGGTCAAACAGCATGACAACATACGTTGTTCCCTTTGTCATCGGTATGTTACTTGCCTGAGATTCGATCGTCGGTATCTCAATACCTAGTTCAATCTCGTTACTAGCAAGTCTCTTTACTCGTTCCGTAATGCATCATCCCGCAACTAACTCATTAGTCACATTGCTTGCAAGGCTTATAGTGATGTGCATTACCGAGAGGGCCCAGAGATACCTCTCCGACAATCGGAGTGACAAATCCTAATCTCGATCTATGCCAACCCAACAAACACCATCAGAGACACCTGTAAAGCACCTTTATAATCACCTAGTTACATTGTGACGTTTGGTAGCACACAAAGTGTTCCTCCGGTATTTGGGAGTTGCATAATCTCATAGTCATAAGAACATGTATAAGTCATGAAGAAAGCAATAGAAACATACTAAACGATCAAGTGCTAAGCTAACGGAATGGGTCAAGTTAATCACATCATTCTCTAATGATGTGATCCCGTTTATCAAATGACAACTCATGTCTATGGCTAGGAAACTTAACCATCTTTTATTAACGAGCTAGTCAAGTAGAGACATACTAGTGACACTCTATTTGTCTATGTATTCACACAATACTAAGTTTCCGGTTAATAAAATTCTAGCATGAATAATAAACATTTATCATGATATAAGGAAATATATATAAAAAACTTTATTATTGCCTCTAGGGCATATTTCCTTCAAATAATAGTAGGTAAACATGATGCAAAATGGACGTATCAACTCCCCCAAGCTTAGACCTCGCTTGTCCTCAAGCAAAAACCGAAATCAAAAAACATGTCCACTAGCTTAGAGAGAGAGGTGTCAATAAAAAAAATATGGACATACTAGCATCATGTAACTTATTATAACAACAACAAAATTTAACATAAAACTTTTATCATAGAACTTTTATCGTAGACTTCTCATGAACAAGTGACATGTCATCACAACATCGAAGTATAAAGCATAAACTCTATTGGAAACCAATAAACTATGTTCTATGTCAACTTTGCAACTATAATTCATCATATTTTCAGGAAGGGTCACATATCGGAGCCTTTAGGAAAGTCCACATACTCAACCATCATTTAGTCTTCTATGATTGCCAACACTCACCGCGTACACATGAGCAAAACGGTTCAATCGGACACGTAGAAAGATAGGGGCTTATAGTGTCGCCTCCCAACGCATTCACCTCAAGGGTGATGTCAACAATAATAACTCGTGATACCCATATTCAACTGTATATATGTGCCTAGATCTGTCCTCGCCACATGATGCTTGCCAAAGGAGAAAATAAAAAAGGAATAGAGAAGAACTTTAACTCTTGCATGAAAGTAAATACGTGAAATTAAACATAGGCCCTTCATAGAGGGAAGTAGATGTTGCCATGCGCTTTTTGTTTGTATGCTCAACCCCTTAGTGCAAGAAAATGCCACGTTATATTGCCCCTTCTGATGGCAACCTTTATTATGCAGTCTGTCACTTTTATTCTTCGCCATCACAAGTTCGTACAACGCTCAATTTTCCCTTACAATAAATGATCTTACACTTTTAGAAGCAATTTTTATTGCCTTTTTGCACCTATGACAACTTACTTGAAGGATCTTACTCAATCCATAGGTAGGTATGGTGGACACTCAAACAAGATTTGGGTTTAAGAGTTATGGATGCACAAGTAGTATCTCTACTTAGTTCGTAATTTTTGGATAGCAAAGATAGGGGCAAACACCACATGTTGAAGGATCTGTGACAATATAACTTCTGTGTGAATATGAATGAACATAAATCATTACGTTGTCTTCCTTGTCCAATGTCAATAATTTTGGCATATAATATTTTGATGGGTGCTCACAACCACAAAAGATTTCCATGATAGTGTATTTGCATGTGAATCTTTTCTTCCCTTATTTATTCTTTAATGAGTTGCATCATTGACCAATGCTATGTTTGTCAATCTACAATAAAATTTTCTACTTATACTTTTCCTTGTGTAATGTCATCACTTGCCATAAGATTAGCATATGATATTTTTCATTTATTTCCTTTCTTTTTATTGAAATAAGAAAGTAAAGAAGGCAAAACTCAAAATAAACTTTATTATATATCTCGTACACGATTACAAAGATTGATCACCAAGAAAACTCTCGAAAAGAAAGGATCGAACTAAACTTTTATTCATCTAAAGCAAAAGATAACCATGGATGGAACTAAGAGAAGTAAAGGCAAAAGATAGTGGAGATGATACGATACCGAGGCACCTCCCCCAAGCTTGGCAAAAGCCAAGGGGAGTGCCATACCCGATACTCAATTTTCCTTTGGTGATAAAGAAGAAGGTGGTGGTGATGAAGTATAAGCAATCTTGTACTCCGGTTTCCATGGTAGAGGCTCACTATCATAAGAGGAAGAGTGAGTCTCTGGATCCTGCAACTGGCAGCCAAACTCATACCTTTAAACCTTGCCTCATATTCAAAAACTTGGCTTTGAAGGTCATGGATCTGGCTATGGAGGAAGTTGATTTGATTGTTGAGGGAGAATACGTTGTACTTCATGGACTTGCCATCCACCTTGATATCACGGGTGTAGTCTGCGATCATGAGGTGATTGGCATTGAGTCCATGTTCCACCATCCCCTTGCACCAGAAGACTTCCTACTCCATAGCTTCAAGCCTGGCCTCCACGGATCCAGTCCCCTTGGTCCTTGCACATCGTGGATTTGCAACACCCCATCACACATCTGGATATATAGCTTGAGGGTGCTGCATCACTTCCCGCAGATATGGGTTGATGAAGTTGTCAAAGAACTTGTCCTTGGAGGAGCTTGAAGCGGCCATGTTGGATTGGATCTGACAGAAAATAGCAAGAAAAGTAAACAAGAGATTTCTCCGTGATGCGGAGGTCAACATGTTCAGGGGGCATATAATGATTGTTTATCTTCGAAAACAAGGAGAAAAAAAAGAAAAATAGAGTCCGGAAAGTACCTGAGGTGGGCACAACCTACCGGGGCGCGTCTGGCAGGCGCGCCCTATTGTATCGTGCCCACCAGGGTCACTTTGCTGGAAGTTTCTTGGTTTCCTAATTTTTTAAATATTCCAAAACTGACCAAAAAAATTTTTGCAGATTTTTTGGAGTTCGTTTACTTACCATATCACGTACCTCCCTTTTTTCACGATTCTGGAGTGTTCCGAAAGGTTTCTTTTATGTGTTCTTCCGGTGTCATAATTTGGATAACATTACTTTCAACATTAATGGGCGTACCTGAGATATAATGTTTTATTTGTTAGCCATTAACAACCTTCGGGTTAGTACCTTCGGCATTATTTATCTTGATAGCTCCGGATCAATAAACCTCCTCGGTAACATAGGGTCCTTCCCATTTGGAGAGGAGTTTTCCTGCAAAGAATCTGAAATGAGAGTTGTACAAAAGAACATATTCTCCAACTTTGAACTCACGCTTTTGGATTCTTTTGTCATGCCATCTTTTAACTTTTTCTTTGAATAACTTTGCATTTTCATAAGCTTGGGTTCTCCATTCATCTAATGAGCTATTCACCAGCAAGTTTGAAATCATAGTTGAGTTCTTTGATTGCCCAATATGCTTTATGTTCTAACTCAAGAGGCAAATGACAAGCTTTTCCATAAACCATTTTATAAGGAGACATACCCATAGGATTTTTATATGATGTTCTATAAGCCCAAAGTGCATCATCTAGTTTCTTAGACCAATTCTTTTGGGACCTATTGATAGTCTTTTGTAAGATTAGTTTTATTTCTCTATTGCTAAGTTCAACTTGACCACTAGACTGAGGATGATAAGATGATGCAATTCTATGGTTAACATCATACTTAGCAAACATTTTACGGAAAGCACCATGAATAAAGTGCGAACCACCATCAGTCATTAAATATCTAGGGACTCCAAAACTTGGGAAAATAACTTCCTTAAGCATTTTAATAAAGGTGTTGTGATCAGCACCACTGGTTGGAATAGCTTCTACCCACTTGGTAACATAATCAACAGCAACCAAAATATGAGTATACCCATTAGACGAAGGAAAAGGTCCCATGAAATCAAATCCCCAAGCATCAAATGGTTCAACAACAAGTGAAAAATTCATAGGCATTTCTTGACGCTTACCGACATTACCTATTCTTTGACATTCATCACAAGAGGGACAAACTTACGGGCATCCTTGAAGAGAGTAGGCCAATAAAAACCAGATTGCAATACCTTATGAGAGGTTCTGTCTCCCACGTGATGTCCTCCATAAGCCTCGGAGTGACATTTCCGTAGGATTTGTTCCTGTTCATGCTTAGGTACACAATGTCTAATAATACCATCTACTCCTTCTTTATAAAGATGTGGGTCATCCCAAAAGTAATGTCTTAAATCACAGAAGAATTTTTTTCTTTTGTTGATTAGTGAAGCTAGGTGGTATGTATTTAGCAACAATATAATTAGCATAGTCAGCATACCAAGGTGTACTATTAGAAACATTTATTGCAGCTAATTGTTCATCAGGAAATCTATCGTTAATAGGTTGTGGGTCATTAAGAATATTTTCAAGCCTAGACAAGTTATCATCTATGGGGTTCTCTGCTCCTTTCCTATGAGTGATATGCAAATCAAAATCTTGTAGCAGAAGAACCCACCTAATGAGTCTAGGTTTAGCATCTTTCTTTTCCATAAGATATTTAATAGCAGCATGATCGGTGTGAACGATCACTTTAGAATCAACAATGTAGGATCTAAATTTATCACAAGGAAACACTACTGCTAAGAATTCTTTTTCAGTAGTAGCATAATTTTGTTGAGCAATGTCTAGAGTTTTACTAGCATAATGGATAACATTCAATTCCTTATCAACTCTTTGTCCTAGAACAACACCAACATCATAATCACTAGCATCATACATAATCTCAAAAGGCAAGTTCCAATCGGGTGGTTGAACAACAGGTATACTAATTAAGGCTTTCTTTAGTGTTTCAAAGGCTTCCAAGCAATCATGATCAAACACAAAGGGAATATCCTTAAGCAAAAGATTTGTAAGAGGCCTAGAAATTTTAGAGAAGTCTTTGATAAACCTCCTATAGAAACCAACATGACCAAGGAAACTACGAATACCTTTGATATCTTTAGGACATGGCATTTTCTCAATTGCATCAACCTTGGCTTTTCCACCTTAATGCCTCTTTCAGAAATTTTATGGCCCAAAACAATACCTTCGTTAACCATAAAGTGGCACTTCTCCCAATTCAAGACAAAACTTTTTGTTCACATCTCTGCAAAACTCGATTAAGATTGCTTAAACAATCATCAAAAGACTTCCCATAAATAGAAAATTCATCCATGAAAACCTCAACAATCTTTTCACGAAAATCAGAGAATATAGCAGTCATACATCTTTGAAAGGTAGCAGGTGCATTACATAAACCAAAAGGCATACGTCTATAAGCATAAGTTCCAAAAGGATAAGTAAAAGTGGTCTTTTCTTGATCAGGTTGTGAAACAGGTATTTGTGAAAAAACAGAATATCCATCAGGAAAGCAAAAATCTGTGTGCTTAGATAATCTTTCTAACATTTGATCAATAAAAGGCAGAGGGTAATGATCTTTTCTAGTTGCTTTGTTTAATTTTCTATAATCAATTACCATCCTGTAGCCTGTGACAATTCTTTGTGGAATAAGCTCATTCTTATCATTAGGAACAACAGTAATACCTCCCTTCTTAGGGACACAATGAACAAGACTTACCCATCTACTATCAGCTATAGGATAGATTATACCTGCTTCTAGAAGTTTCAATATTTTCGTTCTTACCACTTCTTTCATCTTCAAATTTAACCAATGTTGGTGATCAACAACGGGTTTAGCAATAGGTTCCATATTAATATTGTGCTCACACAGTGTGGGACTAATGCCCTTAAGATCATTAAGAGTATATCCAATAGCAGCTTTGTGCTTCCTTAGAACTTTAAATAATCGTTCTTCTTCATGTTCTAAAAGGTTAGCACTAATAATAACAGGATATATCTTTTTCTCATCAATATAAGCATACTTCAGAGTGTCTGGCAATTGTTTTAATTCAAACACAAGATCACCTTTAGGTGGAGGAGGACCATACCTCCTAGAGTTTCAATAGGAAAATTGTGTTTAAGCAGAGGTTGTTGTTCGAAAAAGATTCTATCAATTTCATTTCTTTCATGCATATGCAAATCATTTTCATGGTCTAGCAAATATTGTTCTAAAGGATCAGTAGGAGGTACAACAATAGAAGCGAGACCAATAATTTCATCCTTACTAGGCAAATCTTTCTTATGAGGTTGCCTACTAAACTTGGAAAAATTAAATTCATGAGATTCATCACCAAAGCTAACACCGACAGTTTGTTTCTTACAATCTATTCTGGCATTGACAGTGTTCAAGAAAGGTCTACCAAAGATAATGGGACAAAAGTCATCTTGTGGGGAACCAAGAACAAGAAAATCAGTAGGGTATTTTACTTTCCCACATAAGACTTCAACATCTCTAAGAATCCCAATTGGTGATATAGTATCTCTATTGGCAAGTTTAATAGCAACATCTATGCCTTCTATTTTAGCAGGTGATATTTCATTCTTAATTTCTTCATATAAGGAAAAAGGAATAGCACTTACGCTAGCACCTATATCACATAAACCATGATAACAGTGATCTCCTATCTTAACTAAGACAACAGGCATGCCAACAACTGGTCTATGTTATCCTTTTTATCGGGTTTGGCACTTCTAGAAGCTTCATCACAGAAGTAAATAACATGCCCATCGATATTATCGACCAAGATATCTTTAATCATAGCAACACTAGGTTCAACTCTGATTTGTTCAACTGGTTTGGGTGTTCTAACATAACTTTTGTTAACCATAGTTGAAACTTTAGCATGTTCCTTCATCCTAACAGGGAAAGGTGGTTTTTCAATATAAGCAGTGGGAACAACTGGATCAACATTGTAAATGATAGTTTCTTCTTTAGCTTTTACTGGTTCTTTAATTTATTCTTTAATTGGTGGGTGATATTTAAACCACTTCTCCTAAGGGAGATCAACGTGAGTAGCAAAAGATTCACAAAAGGAAGCTACTACCTCAGAGTCAAGTCCATATTTAGTGCTAAACTTTTGAAAAGCATCGATATTCATAAAAGATTTAGCACAATCAAACTTAGGTTCAATACCTGACTCTTTACCTTCGTCGAGTTCCCAATCTTCAGAGTTGCATTTAATTCTTTCTAAAAGATCCCACCGGAATTCAATAGTCTTCTTCATAAAAGAACCAGTACAAGAAGTATCGAGCATGGATTGATCATTACGAGAAAGCCGAGCATAAAAATTCTGAATAATAATTTCTCTTGAGAGCTCATGATTGGGGCATGAATATAACATTGACTTAAGCCTCCCCCAAGCTAGAGCGATACTTTCTCCTTCACGAGGCCAAAAATTATATATATAATTCCGATCACGATGAACTAGATGCATAGGATAATTTTTTTGATGGAATTGCAATTTCAATTAATTCCAGTTCCAAGATCCAATATCATTGCATAGCCTATACCATGTCAATATTTTTCCCTTCAAAGATAAAGGGAAAACCTTCTTCTTAGCTTCATCTCCAAGTAAACTTGCAAGCTTAAACAATCCACAAATTTCATCCACATATATCAAGTGCATATCAGGATGTTCGGTTCCATCTCCTGCATAAGGATTAGCTAGCAGTTGTTCTACCATACCAGAAGGAATTTCATATTCAATATTTTCAGTAGGTGAAATAGGTTGAGGGGCGACTAATTGTGGTTCCGTCGAGGTGAAGATACCCCTAACAAACCCCTCAAAGGATTGTTTTCCATAATAGCAAGTGACAATAAATTTCAGCACGTAGTAATAATGTTTCCTTACCAATTTCCACTTACCAAGAGCGCTTCACTCCCCGACAATGGCGCCAAAAAATAGCCTTGATGACCCACAAGTAGATGGGGTCAATTGTAGCCTTTTTGATAATTAAGAGTATCGAACCCAACGAGGAGTAGAAGGAAATGACAAGTGGTTTTCAACAAGGTAATGTCTGGAAGTACTAATTTTGTAAGTAGCAGAGTAGTTTGATAGCAAGATAATTTGTAACGAGCAAGTAATGATAGTAGTAACAAAAGTGCAGCAAGGTAGCCCAATCCTTTTGAGGCAAAGGACAGGCCAAAACGGTCTCTTATGATAAGCAAAGTGTTCTTGAGGGTACACGGGAATTTCATCTAGTCACTTTCATCATGTTGGCTTAATTCGTGTTCACTACTTTGATAATTTGGTATGTGGGTGGACCGGTGCTTAGGTGTTGTTCTTACTTCAAAAAATGTCCTACTTATGATTAACCCTCTCGCAAGCATCCGCAACTATGAGAAAAGTATTAAGAATAAATTCTAACCATAGCATTAAACTTTTGGATCTAATCGGTCCCTTACGGAATAGCACATAAACTAGGGTTTAAGCTTCTATCACTCTCGCAACCCATCATCTAATAACTACTCCACAATTCATTCCCTTATGCCCAAATATGGTGAAGTGTCATGTAGTTGACATTCACATGACACCACTAAAGGAATCACAACATACATATCATCAAAATATCGAACACATATCAAGTTCACATGATTACTTGCAACATGATTTCTCTCGTGACCTCAAGAACAAAAGTAACTACTCACAAATGATAATCATGCTCAAGATCAGAGGGGTATTAAATAACATAATGGATCTGAACATATAATCTTCCACCAAATAAACCATATAGTAATCAACTACAAGATGTAATCAACACTACTAGTCACCCATAAGCACCAATCTATAGTTCTGGTACAAAGATTGAACACAAGAGATGAACTAGGGTTTGAGAGGAGTTGGTGTTGTTGAAAATGTTGATGAATATATCCCTCCCCAAGATGGGAGAGTTGTTGGTGATGATGATAGTGATGATTTCCCCCTCCGGGAGAGAAGTTCCCCCGGCGGAATCGCTTCGCCGAAGGGCAAAAGTGCTCCTGCCCAGGTTCCGCCTCGGGAAGGCGGCGCTTCGTCTCGAAAGTCCTCTCATTTTTTTTCTAGGGCAAAATGACTTATATACCAGAAGAGGGGCACCGGAGATGGGCCTGGGTGAGCGCAACCCACCAGGGCACACCTGGGCTTCCTAGCGCGCCCAGGTGCGTTGTGCCCACCCGGTGGGCCCCCTCTGGTACTTATTTTCTCCAATAATCCTCAAATATTCCATAAAAATTCCTCGTAAAGTTTCAACTCATTTGGAGTTGTGCATAATAGGTAGCCTGACATAGCTTTTTCAGGTCCAGATTTCCAGTTGCCAAAATTCTCCCCCTTTGTGTATACCTTGCATATTATGAGACAAAAGGCATTAGAATTACTCCAAAAAGCATTATTATTCAATAAAACAACATAAATAACAGTAGGTAAACATGATGCAAAATGGACGTATCATCCACCCACATATCAAATTATCAAAGTAACAAACACAAATCAAACCAACATGATGAAAGTGACAGGATGAAATTCACGTGTACCCTCAAGAACACTTTGCTTATCATAAGAGACTGTTTTGGCATGTCGTTTGCCTCAAAAGGATTGGGCTACCTTGCCACACTTTTATTACCGTTACTTGCTAGTTACAAATTACCTTGCTATCAAACTACTCGTTACTTATAATTTCAGTGCTTGAAGACATTACCTTGCTGAAAACCGCTTGTCATTTCCTTCTGCTCCTCGTTGGGTTCGACACTCTTACTTATCGAAAGGACTACGATGATCCCCTATACTTGTGGGTCATCAATAGGTTGTTTGCGTATGGGAGTAAAGAGGACTTGATACTTTGATGCTATGGTTGGATTTTACCTTAATGATCTTTATTAGTTGCAGATGCTTGCTAGAGTTCCAATCATAAGTGCACATGATCCAAGTAGAGAAAGTATGTTAGCTTATGCCTCTCCCTCATATAAAATTGCAATAATGATTATCGGTCTAGTTATCTATTGCCTAGGGGCAAATAACTTTGTGGTGACAAAAAGCTCTCTAGTAAAACTAACTTAGTCGTTTCTTTATATAAACAACCCCTAGTTTTTATTTTTTATGCTCTTTATTATCTTTCAAACCCATCCTATCGCACCTACAAAGTACTTCTAGTTTCATACTTGTTCTAGGTAAAGCAAAAGTAAAGCATGTGTAGAGTTGTATCGGTGGTCGTAGAACTTGAAGGAATATTTGTTCTACCTTTAGCTCCTCGTTGGGTTCGACACTCTTACTTATCGAAAGAGGCTACAACTGATCCCCTATACTTGTGGGTTATCAGTAGTCAACCTTGGGCGCCGTGAAATAGCTCACCTCGCGAGGATCTTTCCTCGCAAGGAACCCCACCACGAGGCGAGACTCAATAGAGGACAACATCAGTCGATGAGTGGCTTCATGAGGCTCCTCCCTCGCGAGGCGCCCTCCCGCTCAAGGGCCCGGGCGGCGCGGGCCGCAGGGCCACGTGCCCATCACGTGGGTGATGTCACCTCGGCAGGTGATGATGGCAGGGCCGTGCCAGCAGGCGCTGCCAGGACGATTTCCTCTTTGGTGCTAAGGGGAGAACAACGCCTGCCTCCCCCCAAAGAAAGTCCTAAAGCCTTCTTCTTTGGTGAAAGAAGACCAGTACGGTGCAACGCGCCAGGATGGAGGTCATCGTGGAGCCCCCTACGCGTCATGGGTAACAACTTTAGTAGGTGAAGACCACCTTTAGTTAGGATAAGCCTGGTCACCTGTCCCCTTTCGAATTGCCGCCATGTGGTAGCCCTTCCCACCATTGTTTTCGGGGGAAGAGGCACGGGACGCTTTCAAAAGGGGCAGTGCTGCCACCATAGAAGGGGGTCGCGCTATGGCACCCTGGAGACTCTCGTCTACCTTGTAGATCCAAGAGCATTGTCTCCACAAGCAATCACCACCAAGAAGGAGTAGAGTTTTACAACACACGGTGGCCCGAACCTAGGTAGCTTGCCGTGTCCTAGTAATGCCTCGTGTGTAGCTCATAGCTTTGTGGCAGTGAGCCAAACCCCCAGAGTTCAAACCAGGGTTTTAGTGGATTTCCTGTAGCTCAGAATCAATCCCCTAGCAATAGTATTTCAAAATTACATGTGTCTGGCCCAAAACTAAGGTGGTGCAACACCTATATTAAGCTATGGACGAAATTTATGAAAGGTCGTCTTGTATATTTCTTCCATGTCCTTGGATGTCATCATGGTGGCTCCTGTCGGATTTCGGGTTCCAGCAGACCCTTGAGGTTCGAACTCTGGGGTGCGCGCGAAGATCTCTCCTCTACCAACTCACGTCTCGAAGCCTCACAAAGAATCTAGGCTAGCTAGATGAACACACAAGGGACACGAGATTTATACTGGTTCAGGCCACCATTATGGTGTAATACCCTACTCTAGTGTGTGGTGTGGTGGATTGCCTCAGGGGCTGATGATGAACAGTACAAGGGAAGAACAGCCTCGCGAGGGATGTTCTTGTGGTGGTGTTGTCCCTTTGGAGGGGTCGATTCTGGATGCCTCTAAACTATGGTGGCTAGCCCTTTATATAGAGAGTGGCCCTGGTCCTCTTCCCAAATATTGAGCGGGAAGGGCGCCAACAATTGGCCATTTTGAAGGGGAACATCCAGTACACTTATCCTGACTAAAGTTGGTCTTCGACTATCAAAGACTCTGACGGTGATGCCATCTTGGGCTCCACGGTGACCTCCATCCTGCCGCTCTATTGGTCTTGGTCTTGTTGCACCGAAACGGTAGCCTTTGCCTGATGCCTTGGCCTGTGCTTGCTCCCTTTGCACCAAAGAGGAAACAAGGACATTGCGCAGGCCGGCGCCCGCCTGGCGCCCGCTCGGCCTTGATCGTCATGGCTTGCGTCACGGGCACCTCGCGAGGTACCCCTGCCTTGATCTCTCTGCCTCCTCGTGAGCCTGCCTGACGAGGCTGCTCCTGAGGAAGCTTCCTGTCGTCCGCCCCGTGAAGCTTGGCCCCTCGCGAGGGTCTTGAGCTTGAGCTGATGAAGGTGGGCCGTACTGGGCCACTTCTTGAGCCACGCCGCAGGCTGCAGGTAGACAAGTCTGGGGACCCCCATTCCCAGAACACCGACAGTAGCCCCCGGGCCCAAGTCGTGCCCGGACTTGGCTTAGCAGAGAAGCGAAGGGGCAAGTGCGAAGTGCCGTGGGCCACAACAGCCTGCGGCCTTGGGCGCCGCGTGGCGGTTGATTGGACGTGGGCGTCTCCACTTCCCCACGACGCCTCGGCAACCGTTCGACATGATAAGTCCCTGCATGCAAAGTGAGTCATGATTACCTGCAATCGTGGAGGCCGATGGTTGGCCTCCTCCGGCTATAAGTACAGAATGGCGCGAGCCCTTCCAGTCCGTCTCTCCTTGCTCTGCCTCCTCCTCTTTGCTCCCTTTCGACGACAATGGCGCCGATCCACCGGTTCTCAACCGAAGAGAAAGGGAAGGCCCCCCGAGAGGGGCCCGTCCCACTCCCGCTGAAGAAGCAGCCATTCCCCTACCGCCGCGACGAGAGTGCTCGGTAGGAGACGTCGAGGCCTTGGTACGAGCGACCTCCTCCCGGATATCCATTGCCCTCGTACGCCCAGGCTGAGGGCCCTGGGGAAGAGGGCGTCGAGCGGCACCGCCCGTGCCACCGACGGCGCCGACGGATCACGGTGACGCGCGTCCTCCCCCCTGGAGTCCACACTGCGGACTCTTCCCGTGAGCTCGTGCTTCACGCCGCCATGCCTCCGAGCTCTTGGATCTGCCTTCCTGCCTCCTTCGCCTTCGAGATACCGCCGAGGGGGCCTCAGGAGCTTTGGCTGCAGCACACCGACTTCCGCACCCCCACGACCGAAGCAGAGGTCGAGGTTGTCGCCCCTGGCAAGGTCTTCATGACCCAAGGCTGGGGCGAGATCGCCAGGGTCTGCCGAACGGGGAGCGCCCTCGTGATTCATCTGGAATATGACGGCGCCTCCCCGATGTTCTTCAAGGTCTTCGACGCGGAAGGACGCCGGCTGGAGTGTTGCCCGAGACAGCGGTCGGAGCTCTGGAGTGGCGAGGGCCAGGCCCGCCGCCTGCTTTTCCAGCAGCTCCTCTGGTAGTAGCGGGCGTGCCGGAGGGTCCAGCTACTCCCTCAAACTTCTCCTGACTCCGGAGATGAGCGACGACAGCTATGAGCCCCAAGCTCACGTCGCGCCCGGAGCAGAGCTGGCGCGCCCGGCGGTCGGCGCAGCTGATCTGGATGGGGTTGGCGCCGGCCCCATGAGGCCCACTGTTGATGATGGCGTCTGCTGCCCAGGCACCTGTAGTTTGGGCTCCTTAGGATTTGTGTCGTTTGTTTCCTACGAGGAATCAAGGAAGTACCCCGTGGGGGTATGTAAAGCGTTTGTAATCCCTTTTGTTAATATGATCCTTATCGTGATGCAGTGTGAGATGCTTGTCCTGTCCCAGCTTGGTTCCTCCTTTCTAACCTCACGACGGCTTGGTGCTCTGCGCCGACAGGTCCCGGTCCCCAGGCAGGCTTCAGCCGTCGCTAGTATGCCAGGTCGCGATGCCGTGGTCAAGTCCAGGAGGTGAGTGGACTGAGGTCCAGTAAGAGCCCCCGAGGTGCGATGCTCAGGAGATCCCCCTTGGCGCTCAAGCATCTGTCGCTCGGTGAGAAAGGAGCGCAACGTCGTCGTTACAGGGCCGCATTAGGTGCATAGTCGTGTTGCATTTGCTAGCAGTTCCGTATAGGGTGACTTATCTTAGGAGCTTGGGGCCATGCATCGGACCCGCGCGTCTGCAGCTGGGGGGTTGCCCTGAGAGGTCCTCGCGAGCTTCCTCCCTCTCTACCGCACTCCCCTTCATGCTCTACATCCTCGGGTCCTGGCCCCGAGCGAGCTCAGCCGTCGCTGGTATGCTAGGTCATGATGCCGTAGACAAGGCCAGGAGGTGAGGGCTGGAGAGCCAGTGAGAGCCCGTGAGTCGCGATGCTCAGGCGCCCCCCCTTTAACGCGCAAGCGGCTCGTGCAGGTGAGAGAGAAAGAGAAACCGCGAAGGCCTCGCCCGGTGTTGTCCCTTAGAAAGACCCTGTGAACTCATCATAAGGAAAACGAGAATTGCCATCACAATTGTCGGCCAGCCACTGGTTGCTCCGGGGGAGCGATGAGGGCACTGAAGGCCTGGTGAGGTGTCGCCTTGCGGGGCTGCCGTGGCCAGAGCTCAGCCACTCAGGTTTGTCGATGTTGCAGGGATGGACCCATGCACAAGCGTCGTGCCAAGGAGAGCAGCTCCAGAGGATGGTGTCAATCGAGCGAGCAATTAAGTCAGGCAGGTTAAGCATGGAAGGGTAAATTAGCTTAGACAGATGCGAGAGGGATACATGCCACCGGGTCAGGCCCGAGCGGCTTGGGGATAATGCAGCCCGAGGGGCGCCCCCAGCAAGGTAAACTAAAGACATGAGCAAAAGAGATACATGCCGCAGGGACGGACCCATGCGGCCTGGGAATGATGCAGCCCTGGGGGCGCTCCCAGCTGAAAATGTAACTTGAAAGATGTCACCTGATATTGTTGGGGATGAAGGGATGCTAAAGTAGCGGACGACGCGCGGTGAGGAAGCTAATCCTCACAAGCCCCCAGGACTCGGAGCCTCGGGAGGCTCTGGGGCCCTGGCGGCTCCTCGAGGACCATCTCCATCTCTGCCAGGACCGCACAGTGCCTGACCTCCTGAGCCTCCAGAATGCTCCTCATCAGGCGCTGATGAGCAGCGTCCGTGTTCGGCAGGCGGAGAGGCATGCGAACGTAGCTGTGAGGGGGACCCTCACAACGTCCCACACGCGAAGGCCAGAGGCGGTCCTGAGACGCGGCTCGATTGAGCCCTGGTACGTCGATGCAGACGCGCAGCCCACCATCCTTGCCTGGATGGGGAGCTACGGCGGGTAAGCTGCGACTACCGTGCATGACTCTTGACTCCTGTAGCTCCTGGGTGATTTTAGTGATGAACTCCTGAGGGTTGGACCTTCCTTGCTTCGTACCTTCTTGAGGGAAATGTGCTGCGAAGCACGCCTCCAAGTGGTGCCCGAGCGCCTCCCTCGTGACCTAGGCAAAGTCAGTGGCCCTCCAGGAGAGATCCCTCGAGACTTGCCCGAGGAGGGTGCCGGGCGTGCCTTCCTATGTGACGGAGGGAGGTGTCCCTTGAACGGGCGCGGATCCTGACGCCGTGCCACTAGGGGTGCCTGCCTCCTGAGGGCTTGTGCCAGGTACTGTCTTCTTCTTCTTGGGAACTGCCTCGGGAAGGCTCCTGCTCCTGCGATCTGGGTCTTCAATTGACGCGGCCTGAAAGGCACGCTCGAGAGAACACATTGCGTCCTTTTCCTCACAGGGGACTGTGATGACCCCACCACTTCCTGGCATCTTGAGGACATTGTAGCCATAGCGAGTCACCGCCATAAACTTGGCCAGGGCTGGATAACCAAGGATGGCGTTGTACGGCAGGCGAATGTGGGCGATGTCGAAGTCGATGAGCTCAGTATGGTAGTTTTTGTGCTGTCCAAAGGTGACAGGGAGGCGGACCTGCTCTATCGGGGTGCTAGAACCATCAGTGACTCCTGAGAAAGGCTTGGTTGGCTGAAGTTGATCGTACGACACTTGGAGATTGTTGAATGTCTCGACAGACAGAACGTTGAGCCCTGCACCGCCATCGATGAGGGTCCTGGTGACCTGCACATTGCTGATGACTGGGGAACAGAGCATTGGGAGGACTCCAACTGTTGTTGCGCACTTGAGCTGATCCACTGAGCTGAACATGATGGCACACGTGGACCACCTGAGAGGGCGCAAGGCCTCGGGCTTTTGGAGGACTACATTCACCTCGTGAGCAAACTTCTTGAAGATGCGCTGAGAGGCCGGGGCTTGAGCTCCGCCCAGGATGCAAGTGATAGCGCGCGGCTCCTGGAAGCCCCCAGCCCCCTCGTCCTGATGCTGGTCTTCATTCCTCCTCGGCGGTGGTGGCAGTGGAGGGAGGCCCGCGTTGCCTTGCGGGTGATCCTCACGAGGCTAATCCCTCCAACCTCCCTTGCGAGGCTGGTCCTGCCAGCAGTCCTCGCGAGGTCAGTCATGCCACCCTTGGCGAGGGCCACGGTCTTCCCATCATCCTCCACCTCTTCCTCCTCGGCCATAGCCCCGATTGCTGCGCTCGGGGCGTCGGCCGATACGTCCATACCACACGGCTCTGAGCTCTTGGCACTCGTTGGTGTTGTGAGTGTGGAGGTCGTGGTACACGCAGTACCGGCTGCCCTTGGATGACTCCGGCTGATCTCTGCCACGCTTGGTGTCTGGCTCAGCTGCGAGCACAACCGCTCCTTTACGCTTCACGTCCTTGGCCTTGGGCTTCTTCTCTTCAGGATCAGCAGCTGGAAGCTCAAGGAGGGAGAGGCGCCCTTCCTCAGCCCTGGCGCACTTGGTCGCCAAGCTGAACAGCTCCAGAGATGTGCACAGATCCTCATGGATCGCTAGCTCTTCCTTCATCTTGATGTCATGAACGCCATCGGAGAAAGCTGAGATGATGGCTTCCTCAGTCACCCTGGGGATCTTGAGGCGGGCGTTGTTGAAGCACTGGATGTACTTTTGCAGGGTCTCTCCTGGCTGTTGCTTGATGCGGCGCAAGTCACTCAGGGCCGAGGGTCGATCGCGAGTGCCTTGGAAGTTGGCGATGAAACGAGTATGCATCTCGTCCCAAGAGGAGATCGTGCTGGGAGGCAGGTTCAGGAGCCAGGTGCGGGTGCCATCCTTGAGCGCTTTGGGAAACCAGTTCGCCATGACCTTTTCGTCCCCGTTGGCCGCCTCGATACCCAGCTCGTAGAGCTTGAGGAACTCCGCGGGGTCGGCAGTGTCGTCGTAGCGAGGCAGATCTGGCTTGAACTTGCCCGGCCAGGCCACGCTGCGCGGCTCGGTGGTGAAGGCGCGGCAGCCTGCGGTGGCCACTGGGGGCCTTTGGTGACGTAGGGCTTGATCTTGGAGGTCTCCGTGCGCTGCCGCCAGGAGCAGCGCGGGGTCTTGGCGCGCTGGAGCAAGAGCGCAGTCATGGCGTGCTGGCACAGGGACCACATGAGCACCTTCTTGGGGGCGAGGGACTTCTTGGGAGCTCTTTTCTTGCTGTCCGGGCGCTGGACGCGGTGGGTCTCGTCCAGGGGCCGCATGCCTTGGGACTAGGGCACCTTCTTGGGGAGGAGGCGGCGAAGGCGCCTCCAGAGCCGCATTTCCCGTGTAGGACGGAGGGTGATGCAGCGAGAGGGATGGCGCAGGGGAGCCGCCTGCAACGCTGACAAGCTCGGTGATGCGAGCGAACCACTCGTCGTACAGGTCATTGACGGGGCGGTAGTGCAAGAGCTCACGTGCCAGGAGCAACGTGGCGTGCGCGTCTGCGGGAGCGAGACGAGCGTGCGACGACGAGCCTGCTGGAGTCAGCAACGGGGTGGCGGTGCGGCCTTCTCGCTGCACCGAGGGATGCAGCAACGATGCCTGCTGTTCGTTCCCTGCCGGGGCGATGGCGGCGTGGGCGGCAGGCGACGGGGAACGATGGGGAGGCCCACCGACGGGGGCCGTCTAGGCGACATGGGCCGTGAGAGCAGCCCGACGCTCGGCACGGGCTCGTCGAGCATCAGACATGGGCGCGACGGACGATGAAACGCAAGACAGCGGAAGACAAGATTCTGGCGCACCCCTACCTGGCGCGCCAAATGTCGGATTTCGGGTTTCGGCAGACCCTTGAGGTTTGAACTCTGGGGTGCGCGTGAAGATCTCTCCTCTACCAACTCACGTCTTGAAGCCTCGCAAAGAATCTAGTCTAGCAAGATGAACACACAAGGGACATGAGATTTATACTGGTTCAGGCCACCATTGTGGTGTAATACCCTACTCCAGTGTGTGGTGTGGTGGATTGCCTCAGGGGCTGATAATGAACAGTACAAGGGAAGAACAGCCTCGTGAGGGATGTTCTTGTGGTGGTGGTGTCCCTTTGGAGGGGTCGATTCTGGATGCCTCTATACTATGGTGGCTAGCCCTTTATATAGAGAGTGGCCCTGGTCCTCTTCCCAAATATTGAGCGGGAAGGGCGCCAACAATTGGCCATTTTGAAGGGGAACATCCAGTACACTTATCCTGACTAAAGCTGGTCTTCGACTGTCAAAGACTCTAACGGTGACGCCGTCTTGGGCTCCACAGTGACCTCCATCCTGCCGCTCTGTTGGTCTTGGTCTTGTTGCACCAAAACGGTAGCCTTTGCCTGATGCCTTGGCCTGTGCTTGCTCCTTTTGCACCAAAGTGGAAACAAGGAGACTGCATAGGCCGGTGCCTGCCTGGCGCCCGCCCAGCCTCGATCGTCATGGCTTGCATCACGGGCACCTCGCGAGGTACCCCTGCCTTGATCTCTCCGCCTCCTCGCGAGCCTGCCTGACGAGGCTGCTCCTGAGGAAGCTTCCTGTCATCCGCCCCGCGAGGCTTGGCCCCTCGCGAGGGTCTTGAGCTTGAGCTGATGAAGGTGGACCGCACTGGGCCACTGCTTGAGCCACGCCGCAGGCCGCAGGTAGGCAAGTCTAGGGACCCCCCTTCCCAGAACGCCGACAACTCCAAAGTGGTGAAAACTCCACCAGAAACTCCGTTCTTACTCCCCTTGCGCGTGCCATCTTCTCCATGCTTGATCATGCTGCAACGTTCATCGTTCTTGTCCATGTTTGGCCCTTCATTTATAAGCAAAACAAATGTATCCAATTTAGGAAACATCATATTCTCGTGAACATTAGAATCATTACCAAGAAATGGAAGTACCTGGTAATTTAAGTGGTGTGCGCCAGCTCTAGTAATTGGTACAGTATATGCAGTAGTAGGGGCCGTGGGTGTAACTTTGTTAGTGATGTCCTCATCAAGTTGCCAACAAACTCATGATTGATGCCCTCATCAACATCACCGCTACACCTCTAGAAGAGAACTCTGGTATCAATAAAAAGGAGACTAAATGAATCCAGCCGGCTTAGCATGATAAGCTTGGGGGGATTTTGAGGCCCTATTGTATCCCTTATTGTTATTTTTCTGTTGAACTTTATTAAGTAGTTTTTCTTTTAGCCTGAATAAGTAACGACAGTCATACTTTCTTGATAAGAGGGATGAGTTTTATCCTTTGAGTCATGGATGATCTAATGAGTGGTAGATTACAATCTTTATGAATTTTCTTAGTATGATTTTGCATCTCCATGTGCTAGATATTTTCGTTTTTAGATGATGATTATAAGTCTTCCACATCTTTAGTATCAATCAGGAATGAGAAGTTGACAAGTTGATGTGATGAATTGACCTTCATTTCATTTTATTTCATGAATACTTGGCAAAGTCTTTAAACTAATAAGCTAGGTATGAAAAGAGGACAAGCTTTCTTTATGGTAAAAACAAAATTTAAAGTTTAAAATATTTTTTGTAATTCCCAGTAATCAAACTTGGACAACCAAGCATACCATTCATATCACACCACGAAGAGAGAAAAAGGAAAAAGAAAAATTCTAGTGATATGAGGTAGGCTTGGTAACTCAAGAAATAAAAGGGAAGAAGGAAATATAACTTGAGTAAAAGCAGTAAACCATAAGAGCTTATCCAACTGAAGGAATGGAGCCATTACCACTTAGAGTTGAGTAACGTCTTCTTAATGATTAGTAGTAAGGTGTGGAAGCCTTCATACTCATCTAATGAAAACTGAGATATTATGGTGCATGATAGATCCCATTATATGATGCAAATTTTGAATTTATGATGGGCTCATTCATTTTCAGTTATCCACATCTCATAACTAAGATGACCTCTTTATTACAAGTCATGGCATTTTCTAGGGGATGAGCAAACCTTTAAGCTTGGGGGAGTTGATGAGTCCAAATTATGTGATTATTTGTTTAGTATTTTTGTGCCTACTGCGTATGCTTTGTGGGATTTTACCGCGTTCGCGCACTTCCTTTTGTTCTTTTCCTCAGGTTAAGATTTTTCGACCAAATATTATTATATGGAAGAAATCTCATAAAATGGTAGTGGAATCACACAATTAAAGTGATAATCACCTGCCATAAGAGAAAGAAGCAAAATGGGAAAATAAGCAGTCACCATAGGATGTGCAGAGCAAAAGACGATGTTCCATGCAACCGCACCCGCCCATATGTGCGGTCGTATGGCGTACCATCTCCGCCACCAAGTCAACTATATTCACCCTGTGACACTACAAAAAAAAAGAGACATCCGTGACATTTTGGACCAAACGAATTTTTTTCTGTCATACATATGACACTTCTATGACGATAATTGTGACAAAACCCGGTATCATGATAGATGTGGTGGGCTCCTACTTCTATTACAAAAAATCATGACAAAAAATGGGCTTTTCGTCCTGGGCGGGACGGAGACGCAGCTGCATGACATTCTTTGGGCCGTCCATGATGGAAAAACCGTGGTAGAAGCTAGGGCGAGGAAAATTTCGGGGAGTTCCCGGTTACGGGGGGTGGTCAGGGGCCGAGCGATGCGTGTTTCTCTCGTACACGTACGCCGTGTGTGCGAGGCATTGGCTCTAACTGAACCCGAGCGAGGCGTTGGGCTCTAACTGAACCCGAGCGATTGCACTGCAGGCTACGCGTTTCTGAACCCGAACGATCGATCGATGGCTGTTAACTGAACCCGATCGAGCGATTCCTTTGCTACTGTTGCTAACTGAAGCCGATCGATTGGATGAACAGTGAGTGTTGCGGGGGGGTTTGGATGAACAGTGAGCGGTGACGTTGCCTCTGGATGAACAGGACCCTGTGGTGTGGAGGGCTGGATGAACAGTAGACGGTGGAGGGGTGCCCGTGGAGGGGTGGTTGAACAGGACCCCGTGGTGTGGAGGTCTGGATGAACAGTGGTGGAGGGGTGCCCGTGGAGGGGTGGTTGAACAGTAGCCGGTGGAGTAGCGCGTGGTGGAGGCTGGATGAACAGGAGCCCGTGGAGGCTGGAGGAGGTCGATCGTGGCCCGTGGAGGTTGGAGGAGGTCAACGGTGGAGATGAACAGTATCCCGTGGAGTCCCATTTTGCGGTACGCCACACCCCTCCCGATGAACATGACCCCCGTTTCGACCATAGGCTCCAACACAAGTCCGTTTCGTCCATTTTGGAGTACGCCACACCCCTCCCGATGAACAGGACCCCCGTTTCGACCGTAGGAGGTCCGTTTCCTCCGTTTTGCGGTACGCCACACCCCTCCCGATGAACAGGACACAAGGCCGTTTCCTCCGTTCTGCGGTATGCCAGGCCTCGTTTCCATCGCCTGTTCCGTCCAAGCCCTCCTGATGAACACGACCATGCATTCCGTTCTGACCCAGCCGGTTGGCTCGCACGCGTTCCGTTGCCTCCCGATGAACACGACGCATTCCGTTGCCTCCCCATGAACATGACGCATTCCGTTGCCTCCCCATGAACACGATGACGACGCTGTTTCTCCGTTCCGACCCAGCCATGTACATGAGCCCTGGCCGTACGTATGCGCGAGTAGGCGTTCGAGACCCCGCCCGTATGTACACATACGTGGCCATATTTTCTTTCTTGCACACTGGCCGCTGTACGTACGTGTACATGCTACGTGCGCGCCTCTACATCGACACGTGCGCGCCTCTACATCCACCAGTATATATGTATGTACATGGTCGTGACCAGAATGACAATGCTACATACGTCAACCAGGTGGGTCCCGACTGTCAGGCACTTCCTTGCGTGCGAAGATGTAGCTGGTGGGTCCCAACAGTCAGGGGGGCAAATCGTTTTTTTTGCCCGGATACACTTCCTTGTTTGCGAAGGTGTGGCTGGTGGGTCCCAGCAGTCAGGGGGGTGAATCATTTTTTTTTCGGACGCACTTCCTTGCGTGCGAAGATGTAGCTGGTGGGTCCTAGTAGTCACGGGGGCGAATCATTTTTTTTCGGACGCACTTCCTTGCGTGCGAAGATGTAGCTGGTGGGTCCCAGCAGGTAGGGGGCGAATCATTTTTTCGCGAAATACGGTGGCCCGTCCGGTGGGTCCCTGCTGTCAGGTGGAGGAATAATTATTTTGCGCGTAATAAGGAGGCACTTCCTTGCGGCTGTCGTGGACCCAGCTGTCAGCTTCTCCATGTACAGTCCACGTCCGATGGAAGTCGTTCCTTGACCATGTTGACCACGCCGCACCGAGAGCACCACGGCGGTGGACGACAGTGAGGCCTAGGAAGGGGACGACGCGGAGCCGGGGAAGACACGACAGTGGATGCACACGCGGAGAGGAGTACGCGGGTTCACTGGTTCGGCTGCGCTGCCGTCGCTGCAGAATAACAGGGGGTGTGGGTGAGTGGAGGGATGGCCTGGCCAGCGGTGGGAGTAGTAGGTGGCGGTGAGGCCTCCGCGGCAGCATAGCCGGCCACGGGAGGCAGGAGCAGGCGGCACGACCAGCGCTGCTTTGGGCGGCTGGAGCAAGAAGACCAGAGGTTGAAGAAGTACGACGGCCGTTGGATGGACATCGTACGGTGACTGCAGCTAGAATCGCTTATATTGACTAAGTTGACAAAACCCTTGGTACGTCAACTTAGTAGGCCCACAGGCCAGCTTCCGAAACGGTGTGCCCCAGATGTCAGGGGGAGGAATCATTTTTGGGCGGGTGAAGCTAGAATATCCGAGATTGAAGAAGAAGCACGACATCCCTTGGATGGACATCCAACGGCAACTGCTGCTAGAACCGTGTGTTGGCTATAAGTTAACAAAGCCTTGCATACGCATCAATTCTGTTTTTTAGGGGACGCGTCAACTTAGTAAGGCCAGAAGTGTGTGGCAGAGAACTTATAGCCCATTTGAGATTTGTAAGAATGTGCAGCCCGTTTTTGAATTCTAATGGAATTTACTACATCCCATTTACAGTTTGTTCAAAGTACAGCCCATTTCAACCAACCGTTCAAAACAGAATTCAATAAAATTTCCCACATTTTGATGGGATCCGAAATATTTTTATCCCAAAATTTCTAGTCAGATTAAATACAATTTCAATATAAATTTATATTACATAGAAATCCAACGAAACATTGCGCTCGCAACAATTAATGAAATTAAAATTTTCAATATCCAAAAATAATATTTTATAAAGTAATTATGTGTTTGGTGCATTTTTTATAGTTACTGCCCAGTTTTATAATTACATCCCATTTATTATTTCTTAAAGCCCATTTTCTTCTTAAGCCTAATGCATCCCTCCTAGGAAAGATTTGCGGCCCAGCGGGGCGGAAAATAACAACTTGACCTTGCGTGGGTATTCCTAAAAAAGTATAGCTGGGCTAGCCATTTTCAGCTTGAAAAAAAATTAATATCTGGGCTGGATATCTAGCCTGGGCTAGACGGGCCACAGCCAGCCCAGTTAATACCTATAGCGATGTTTTTGTTGTTGTTCAGAGGAGAAAAATTAATATCTGGGCTAAATATCGAAAAACTCTACAGTGCTCACACCTCAAAAACACAAATACTGCTCGAGCTGCTTGGTCCTAGCTGTCGTCCGCTTCTTGTGCAATTCTCTCGTTTATTGACTAGTACATAGGTTGACAATGGTGTGGGACCGTGATGTCAGGAAACCAGGAGGAAGCAAAATAAATTATAGTTTTATATATCTATATCTATATCTATATCTATATCTATATCTATATCTATATCTATATCTATATCTATATCCATATCTATACTACTATATAGTGTATCAGTTTTGAGATGGATCCAGAGCTTCAATCATAACCGTTGGTCTCCAAAATCCAAGGGCTAAGATCAGCCGGATTCGCCATGAACAGTAGACTGGTGTTGCCTCTGCTGTGTTCTAGAATATTCACGCGGCCCTTCCAGGAAAAGAAAGGCCCATATGTGATGCCTCATGGGCTATATTTTACTGCTTGAGCGCATGACGACTTGAGCCCAGATAAGAAGGTTTGGGAGGAGAATGGGAAGAAAAAAATAATAGAGTACCATACAGTTTTTTAAGGAACCACCAGTGTTTTATATGTTAATGTACACTTTTTTTGTATGAATATTAAAAACAATTGTGGGTGGAATTCCATTTATCAAAATCACTCCATTATATTTTTTTTGAGTCACACTCCAAAATCACTCCATTCTTTTAAGATGTGCATTGCACGTGCATACATACTACTAGTATATAATAAGGAGGCACTTGCGTACGTTAGGCTATGGCCCTGGTGGGTCCCCATTGTCATCCTCTCCAAGTAAAGTCATCTCCTCGCCCGCGCGCGCTTTCCGCCCGAAACAATCAGCACCACCTACCCCGCTTCCCGGTCCAGGCGATTGCTCCGCCTTCAAACGACACAAGTGTCGTCCGTCCGTCCATCTGCCGCCCACATTAATGATACGCGGTTGCCAAGGCGGCTACTCTGGCGCCACATGTCCGTCCCTCCGCCGCCCACCATTGCTATATAAACTGCTGCGCCGGTCATAGCCGCAGTCATCCGCATCCGTTCCCTTTCTCCTGTCCACACCACTACTGCCCACCATGGCTTCCTCACGCTCCAGCGCTCTTCAGGACAGGCGGACGACGGACCACAAGGAGATGGCAGCCATTACTGCCGACCGATTAGCCGGCAGGCAGCCGGAGGACGACAATGTTCCAATGGAGAACATGGTAGTTGATGATCTAGCGCCAACCCCCTCCTCCGCGCCATCCTCGCCGGTGCATTGCACCATGACCATTAGCGAGGCTCGTGCCCAATATATGGACACGGTGAGGTAGATGCATGAGGAGCAGTTCCGGGAGGCGCAGGCCGACGCCGCCTACAACCACCATCTCCTCCAGGAGCACCTGCAGGCGGAGGAGCAGATCACCGCGGAGCGGGCGGAGCAGGAAGCGCTGCTCGACTCATACCGCTCCGCCCGCAAGGGCCGCCTCGAGCGCTGGCGGTACCGCATGCGCATGGCGGAGGCTGCGACCGCCTACAAAGAGGGAGATGAAGCGGGCGAGGCGCTGTTTGGCGAGACCGAGGACGAGGCAGAGGACAATGCCGGCTCCGGCGAGTCACCGCTCTGCTGGCGTCGATGAGGCCCTGCTCCGCCGAGGCCTCGCGGTGCCAACAACGAGGCAGAGGACACCACCGGCTCCACCGAGGCCCCACCCCGCCAACAACAAGGCAGAGGACATCATCGGCTCAGCCAAGGCCCCACCCTGCCGGCAACATGGGGGAGGATTTTCACCGCTCCGCCGAGGCGCCACCCGCCGGCAACGAGATAGAGGACATCGCCAGCTCCGCCGAGGCCTCGCCCCGTTGCCAATGAGGCCGTGCCACACAGAAAACGAGGAAGAGTAGAACATGGTAGGTCACTGCCGCTCGGGTCCAAGTAAGGCCACCGCTGCTACCCTCCGGTTGAAGCCAAGCTAGGCGGGTTGACCATTGACGGCCGGTTAGCTTCTTGGCGGTGACGTGGAGTCGGAGAGCTGCGCTGGAGAAGAATGCTGCTTCTACTTAACTACTGGTGCAGTTGGCTGACTGACACGTTGGCCCAACAGGCCACATGTCAGTTATGCAACTGCACCTGCATTTAAGTCACCAAAGCTTCTGTTCGGCTCAGCGGGACACCGGTGGGTAGCTTCGGTTAATTAATTATAGCTCCAGCGCTTTTTAGTTGAAGAATGGATGAAATGTAATGAAATCCGGCATGTTTATATGAAATCCGACCGTGTATGAATGAATTTATTTCGATTAGTTCGAATTCCTGTATCAGTAGCATTGGATGAACATGCAAAACAATACGTACTAGCATTATTCCCAGGGTGATCACCTCGTTTGCATCAGTTTCACATGTACTCCCTCCGGTCCTTTCTATACAAGTTTTGTCTGCAGTCAAAGTATCTCTACTTTGACCAATCTTATACAAAAAAGTATGCACTTTCACAATGTGCGAAGTAAAAAGGAACATAAGGAGTACAAAGAGTTTGAGCAGCTTTTTAGCGTTTCTGTACATTGCAATCAAACACACAGGGCTGGCAATTCATAGAGAACATTCAAAACAATCGATAACTATGCATCTCAGCGACTCACATGTCAGAGGCAATATTTACTACACAACTAAAGAATAAAGAAAAAATTGATCGATGCTGCTGACAGCAAGGGCGTCCCATTCGAAAATATCAAACGCATGTCTTAAAATCAATGAGCAAAATTTGACAAGGTTGTCCCGTTCCAAAATATCAAATGCCTACGATTGTGGAATGGGCAGGGTTTGCCATCAGTTCGGACATTGACATGGCACCTCGTGCTAAATAAACCAACTGTTCTTTTTGTGCAGTTCCACCAAAATCAACCAAATTCGCGCGTAGCTTGTATGATTTCGCCCTTATATGTTGCAACACCTTGAACTTATCGGCACCTCCTTTCTTGTGGTGGAAATGAATGATTTGATGTATTCTTGAATATTTTGTGCAGTTCCCATTGAAATCAAGCTGATCACCCCTGTTTGCACAAATACAAAAAAAGTGATTAGTATAAAGCAAAATGTACTATGAATTGATAGTTTAAACAGGCACCTACATGGTCCATGTAGAGCACACTTTTAGAAAAATGGAACTCACCAGAAAGAATCTTAGAACAACATTGTACTCGCGCATCAGAGCAAAAAATGGAGATTTGTCAGTCCTTCTGAGTTGAAGTTAGTTTGGTCTTGTGGGGAGTAATGTAACCATCCTTCAACTGCTCCTTCCGATGAGAATCCTAGAACAACATTGTACTCGCGCATCACAGCAAAAAAATGGAGATTTGTCAGTCCTTCTGAGCTGAAGTTAGTTTGGTCTTGTGGGGAGTAATGTAACCATCCTTCAACTGCTCCTTCTAACGAGAAGATAGACATGGCTTCTTCATCCTGGCATAATCGGAACTAGTCACTTCACGTACTCCATATTCTTCTTCAGAGGAATATGATCCTGTTGTGAAAAGACAAGAGGACAACTAAATGCTAGCATCCCTATTTGCTCGAAAAAAGGAAAGGAAATATTTAAAACAACACAGATGAAGCACTTCTCAAGGACAATACCACTTTTTCATGACAGTATCTAAACAGTAGCACAACACCAATATAGATGACAAAGCTCAATCATATGGATGAATTAGTGGGCGAGTACCAACCTTTGTCAGGAGGCTTATTGTGTAGAGCATACAGATCAAGCACTTCTCCGGAACCATCTGTTGCTATCTACTGTGGTGGCCATGCTTACTATATACTCCTCGATTAGTTTAATGTTTCCAACATCTTTTTGTGCAGTTCCACTAAAATATATGGTATCTTCAAAGAAGATCCCTTGCACAAGTAGAGATAATTATGTATTACATTAAGAGTGTCATCAAATCAGTGGCAAAACAATTACTCATTACATCCATAGCAATAAATTAAGATGCAAAACTATATCATTACTTGTGTCATCACAGTTCTAGTGCTTCATTACAGCACCGGGAGTTGATTTTTGTTTTTCCGCTTGTTCTTCCCCTTCATCACTTGGTTCAATAACAGACAAGCTTCGCCTTCAATGTAAGATTTGGCATGTCAATTAGGGAGCACACGTATAGCACTAAACAATGACATTAATTTTCTGATGAAAGTGGCAAAATACAGGCCAACAGTTGTGAAATATCCTTATCTTACTTCAATGGGATATTACGGTGCACATACAGATTGGAAGTCTTGTCTCCATTTGTGCAGTTCACTAAAATCAAGCAAAATCATCATACAAGTAGCAGAACATATGAAAGCACACTGCAGAATCATGTGAAAGAAGGCTAGTACTGAACTCTCATGATGCGGAATTCAAACAACTCACAAGAAGAAGATCTGAACCAAATTTGCCAACACGGATGGGAAGTAAGATCTCCCCTTGTGTAGTTCCACTAAGATCAAGCAATCAAGCAACATTGTCGGTGTGACATTTTGGTTGAACTGCACAAAACACTCTTAAAACAAAAGTGTTTTGTGCAGTGCAACAAAAGGTCACAATGGCAACGAGGTGAAGTAGATAACCCTGTTTACACAGAGGTGCAAAGGAAACAATTAGTGGTCAATAATGGTGGATGACACAGAAGCCAACAAAAAGAAGCATCTACCTTATCTAAATGGGAAAGAAAGCGACAATAGCATTTCTCAAACGGTGGCATTGATTAATATTAACATAGAGATTATATTAACAATAAAATTCGTTGAACATGTAATTTGCTTTTAACTATGGCATTGCATCAATTTTCCAGCGGCATTATTAGAGGGTGTTTGTTTACAGGGACATTTTGGTGTAGGGACTAAAAAAACTCCGTGTCAGTCCCATCTAAACCGAACAGGAGGGACTTTTAGGGACTAAAAGTGGGCATTTGGGACTAAAAAAAGAAGACCCCGAGGGAGTCTTTTTGGGACTTTTTCCAACAGTTGCCCCTGCCACGCATCACACATTGTCTCTATTAGTTCATTACTAGGGGTAACATGGTCTTTTAGCATGTCATTTAATAACCTCTAGTCCATGTTTAGTCCCTGGAACCAAGCAGGTAGGGACTAGGGAGTTTTTAACCAAACAGGGCCTTAGATTAACAACAGCTAATGAGTTGCACGGGACAGTGGATGCACCAGCACCATGTGCATCTACCGATGTACTGTGGTCATGCATAGTCTGTTGCAACAAAGAACAAACAACCAAGGAGCATATTTGTGTTGGTCCCAGTTTTTTATCTTTAGACACCTTTCCCTATGTGAGTGCATCAAATCTAGTCCTACTCAAACTCTACAGCCTTGTCCCCCAAAACAAAAGATCAGTTTGTTACAGATGTGCGTACTGTGTTTGTCATTGTTTTCCCTTTTCGACCAACCTAGGTGCTGGATAGCCAGTCTGTACTAGTACTTTCGCCCCTTCCTTTCCTCTTTGAACCACGTCCTAGATTTATGCGATACAACTTTCCCCACTACTTTCCCCCATTCCTTTCCTCTTTGAACCACGTCCTAGATTCATGCTATACAACTTTCCCCCTTCATTTCCACTTTGAACCACGTCCTAGATTCATGCTATATACAACTTTTCCCACTACTTCCCCCACTCCTTTCCTCTTTGAACCACGTCCTAGAGACATGGTATACATGCAGCTAGAGCAATGCATGTGGAGTAAGTAAATTATACCTTAAGGTTCTTGGGGCGTGGTTCGGTGGGCGATGGGACGGCGGAAAAGAAGAAGGGGTCGGAGGCCCTCCCGCGGCGCCGCTGGGTGAAAGTGAACAGCTGCGCCGGTAGTGGATTCCCTCCCTCGCTGACGGCGACAGCGTTAAGCCTCCTTCCCTTCCCGGCGGACGGATCCTGCCGGCTCTTTGAGCAGCAGTGCGGGGAGAGAGAGGCCAACGAAGTCTTGTTTAGATCTGGAGAGGGTGAGAGAGTTTGAAGAGAGCAACTACAAGCGCTGAGGCTCCAGTGTGTATATATATACTGGAGAGAGAGTGTGAAGTGTGCAAACCCTAGAAAACAAGTGTCGAGGCTGCAACTTATACGTGATGAGGTGATTATACGGTCACTACGGTCACTACGAGATCGTATAGCTCCGTATCCATCCATTTTGACCAGTCAAAGAATCCTCATGGCACAAATTATGCTCAAGTGTAGTTATCGAACCCGAGACCTCAAGTTTGATGAGCGAACAGGCTAACCAGCTACACAACCCTCCCGTTATGTTCAACTAGAGGAAAATAACCTTTTATACATTCCTGCATTCGTGTGACAAGCATGCCGTGTTTTTTTTGTGTGTGTGTGTGGGAGTCATTGGGATTTCAATCATAATCGTGTCATGTGGCTTTGGTGGTAAGACTATCCACAGTGGTGCAGAAATAATGCAGCCTTAGTCACCTTACCTCTCTCCACGTAGTACGTTGGGTCCCACCAGTCAGAGGGTGAAACAAACAAATTAATAAGAAAAAATAAAATCGCCAGCGGTGTATCTTACCTCACACATCTCGCTACTGCTCGGGAACACTGTCCAATTGATCCCTCTGTTCGCTCACGTACTATTTTAAGTGAATCCTTATTATAACATGCACACAATTTTGGGCACTTGTATTCGACTTAAGTCAGTGTGCTACCGTATCTCGTATACTTACTACTCCCTCCGTCTAGGTGTAATAAGTCACGTTAGAAGGTGCAACGGGACCAAGGTGCATGCGTGTGCGTGTGTGAGTGTGTGTGTGTGTGTTTAACAGCATGTGTGTGTTAGAGAGAGCGAAAAATCGACCTACTCCTATAGAGAGATGGTGTGTAGTGTACGATTTTAGCCGCGGGAGTCGGTGCATCCTCTCGTTTTCGGTCATGTCCGGTAGGGACATGCGGACAGCTGCCACGCCCGCTCCTGACCAGCCTGGCCCACCCAAAGCCCCTCCATTGCCCGAGCGCGCTTCCCGCCCAAAACGGTCAGCGCCGCTCCAAAGAATCGGTGCCGCATTCATGCCCGGGCAGAGCGGACGCGACCTCTCACTGGCGCAAGAGTGATGGTTGCTTCGTCCGTACAACTTACTGCTGGGTCTATGTGATTTGACGGCTCATTGGTCTTTATAACTTAGGTTGTAGGACTGCTGGATGTCCCACGCTTTCAGCGAAATGAGGTACTACTAGATTACAATTTTCTCCATTCTTACAGCGGAGGAGTGCAAGAGTAGTGAAAACACGCAGGCTCAGTGATTACATGGCCCACCTCACACTATCACCATATTTTCTGGACACCGTGCGACACCTAACTCTTTACATGGTACTCCCTCCGTTCCTAAATATTACTAGATGAGTCCCCGCTTGTTGTCGCGGAACAGCCGTATATCTCTCTGCGCAAAATTATCGATTTCATAGAACTAAAAAAAACTCTATAACCGCATTACAAATGTGGTAGCCAAACTAAATAAACTCCCATCATCATTTAGATCATCCTACGTAAGGAAAAAAGATCAGCCAACTCCTACTGCATAATGGGATTATATTTTTCTTTTTGACATGTTAATGGGACTTAAAAGCTCACTTACATGCATGCTACCGGTGCATGCTTGCATGCAGACATGTTGATGTGATTTAAAACCCACTCACATGCATGCCATGATATTTCTGCATGCTTGCATGTGGCTTAGTGTGGAGCCTCTCAACGTCTAGATCAGACGGCTATTATGGACTGATTTAGTTCATCTAACGGCTACATTAATTTTGATGATGTGGCTCAAGGAGAGGATAGAGAATTCCTAGTAGTGGGGGCTAGCTATTACTAGTAGATAAGTCTTTGTAGAGATTCCACTGGGTGAACTACATACGGAACAAAATGAATGAATCTACACTTAAAATGCATCTATATACATCCGCATGTGGTTCATGGTGAAATCTCCACAAAGACTTATATTTAGGAATGGAGGAAGTACTAGTATAGTACGTACTATAATTTATCAGCGAGATAAATTTGTACAATGCTATGAAGCTTCCAGCTTCTGTTACATGTATCTTGCGTCCAAGGTTGCCCGTTGCAACATTTCATTAAATACAAAGGAGACTAACATGGATGCTATTGCATCTCAATGATTGTCAAATCATAGCCAATATGTACTCCCTCCGTTCCAAAATAAGTGTCTCAACTTTATGCAAACTTTAGTACAAAGTTGTACTACTACTAAAGTTGGCACTTATTTTGGAACAGAGACAGCTAAAGAAAAAAAATCGATCCATGCAGTCCCTAGCCCTTGAACCGTAAACCCTAACCAGGCTTAAATTTGCTGGCAACGTTGGAGCTACCCAAGAAATGAAGTTTGCAACCCTATGACCATCCGATCATTTTGTGCAGTTTCACCAAAATCGAGATGAGCATCCCTGTGGCAAAGAAATTGAAGAAGCGTGATTAGAATAAGATTACTGGGACTAGTTAATTCAAAAATACAGTACGTAGAAGCCAGTAGAGGTATGTGCGGGGCAAAGAAGTAGAGAAATATCCACAGGGAGTGATGTGGGCAGCTGGAGCAGTGGTGCAAGCCGACTGTAAAGGGAGTTGTACCTGAGGGACGTAGCTCAACCTTGAGGAGGGCGGCGGGAGGCGGCACCTGCCCACATCGCGGCAGTGAGCAAGGGACGAATGCAACCTCACCGGTTTTGTGAGAGAGAACGGCGGGGACCCCTGATCGGGACGTGCTGACAGTGGGTTTTCGCCATCAGCGACAGCGACCGCATCTACACTAAGCATCCACCCCTTCCCCCAGCGGACGTGATACGCCGGGATGTTAGAGATGTGGCCACAGTCGTTTTGTGCAAGAGAGTGTGGAGAGAGCAACCCCAGCAAGCAACCGTGTAGGCTGGCCCATCCTGACTATGTATATAGTGGAGCGGTTTCCTTTTCTCTCCATATGAACCTATCATATTGCATACATGCCACTGAAGAAAAAAAACTTTATTTATAAATGACGCAACACCTACTACTCGTTCTCCTATAACCTTGCGCTTGGCATCTCCAAAATATTAACCTTGCGATTGGCTCTTCGCCTCCTCGGGAAGTCGAGCAATAATGGTAGTGCAGTATATATCGTTCTGGCTATATGAGACCGAATGAATTGCTACACGTCCACCACGTGGGCGAGGGGCGAGGGGCGAGGGAGAGTGCTACATACGGAGCAAAATGAGTGAATCTACACTCTAAAATACGTCTATATACATCAGTGTTTGGAGTATGTACTAGTAGTTCATATTGAAATCTACTAATGGACATATATATTCCAAACAATATGATATAATCTCTATAACCAAGGTATTAGTAGGGACGGGGAGTAAACGGAGGGAGTAGTAAATTTTTCTCCTCGTCCTGCGAGCCACCGCGCGCATGGGCGAGGGAGCGGGCATAAGGCGGAGCAAGCTTCACCTCATCCTGCGAGCCACTGCGCCCGTGGACGGGGGAGACGGCGTACTAAGCAAGCTTCTTCTCGTTCTGCGAGTTGACGGGACACATCAAAATTACTCAAGTGTATAGAGCCTTGCCTCTAAGGTAGGCCCCACATGGTTTGCCTCTTTTTTTAATTTAACATAACGCGTCAAGTCGCAGTTTGTTTGTTCACCCGTGGTAGACGATCCTCCCTCCACCAAGTGGACAACTAGTACACATGCCAAATTACCATGTGGGCTGCCTTTTTCGTACAGAAATGAGCTCCACCGTGTACCCGCCCGGGCGTGGTTGGGAAAGAGACGGGAGGACGTGCGCCGTGCATGCACCTCTTCTCTTCGTGCACGTCCCCCACCTACGTGGGTGTGTGTGAGAGATACAAACCGCGTTGGT
>NC_057798.1:373026103-373187155 GCF_018294505.1 Triticum aestivum | reverse complement strand
GTGTGTGGCAGGCAGACATGACTAGAGCGCTCGATGTATCGGTGTGTGGGAGGGGGGAGGGGGTGGGGGGTGGGGGGAGGGGTAGGCAGAGGCCTAACTATAGAGGTAGAACGACTCGTATATGTGTTGAGAAGGAGAGACCCAGCTATGTCTTGAGGGAGATCGGTCGACATCGATACATAACTGAAGGACGGGAAATATGATGGGACACACAGAGAGAGAGTGGAGAGAGAGAGAGGGAGGGAGAGGGGTAGAGTGCTGGATGGGTGATGGACTTGCTTCTCGAAGATGGTGGGAGAGGCCTACTAGACAAACTGAGGGTGGAACTGCAATGTTATCAATAAGAGTGGGGATGTGTTTCTGTGTGTGCATGTGCGTGATAGATCTGTCGGGACGCATCCATGGATGATGAAGGGGAACCATGTGTTTGGTAAGCAAATCTAACTAGATTGGTAGATCAATTGTTGTTTGTCGGAGGAAGGGAGAGACACAACTAATGAGGTAGATCGATCGACGCGTGGGTAAAAACGAGTTATAAAGGACCTAGCTAGCTATATGTATAGCGAGATCGGTCGGTGTACGTCCATTTGTTAGAGGCAAATAAGGCCCGGCGAGACGGATAGACAGAGAGAATGGAGCTAGGTGGTGGTGCGAGAGGCCCGGCTACTAGCTAGATAGGGGGAGGAGTGTGCGGTTGTGAGATCGATGAAAAGAGGGGCGAGAGTTTACAAGTGTGTGTGACCGTATGAGAGACAGGAGGCAAGGACACATAAAGGAGGAGATTGAAGGTGTGTGTGTGTATGTTGTAGGCAGGCATCGCTGGACAGGTTTATCGATCAGTGCGTGTCGGAAAGGAGTTGTGGAGACTCTGGGAGAACAACCTAAAGAAAAAAAATGAATGTGCCCGGTGGATAGAATGCCGAGGGACGGGGAGGGAGAGGAGGGCGTGTGCATGCACGAGAGAAAGTTAGTGGTAGCTACAAAGGTTGTAGGATTGCATGGGTGTAAGAGACTAACAAAGATCATAATTTGATATGAAAGCGGATTCATATATTTGAATAGGAGATCATAGTGTTTTAAACATATGCATGCATGAATATAGCGGTGATACACGTGTTGTGCACATGTTATACCATAATGTGATAATGCATGGTGTTTGCAACTCACAACTAAATGTCGGACAATCTAAACCATAATATACATCAAACAATCTCACATTTTATTTGAATTTGTGATAATGTGTGGTGTTTGCAGCTTACAACTAAATATCGAACAATCTAAACAATACTATATATCGAACATTCTCACATTTTATTTGAATTTGTGGTAATGTCTGGTGTTTGCAACTCACGTCTAAATACTTGTAGGCGTAGGGGGCGGGGCACATAATGTGATAAACACATTATACATATGAGACATGGTTTAGATTATGAAGATCTAGCTAGAGCTAGAAATGTAGTGTGATTTGAAATCAAAATAAAGTGGATTCAAAAAATTGATTTCGAGTTCATATAGTACACATAGTTCATATGTAACTCGGGACTAATCATGTGGTGTGCTGTGAAGATAATACACACACGATGGTTTAACTTGACAATAATTATGATTGTAGATCTTATTAAAACAGAGAAACGAATTCAAATGCTTTGACTTCACAACAACCATTATTGTAGATCTTATTCAAATAGAGAAACGAATTCAAATTTAGTTCATATTCAAGCGGTAGTATATACGTTTGGAATGCACTAAAACGTTCATTTGAGTAGTAGGTTGCATGCATTATACACGTAGCAAAATATTTTAATTGAACATAACATGAATTCAAAGTTTTGAGTGACATTTGTAGTGCGCATTGATTTGGTACAGTACATATTAGGCTTGTCCGGAAATTTCAACCCGCGCCTTGTTAGCCCGAAATATTTAAGATATATCTTTGTCTCGTCGTGCTCCGACAACTCCCTCCATCTCAACCCGCGCCTTGCTATTCCGAAATTACAACACACACGAAAACACCCACCTCCTGTGAAATCCCGACACGCGGAATGCCCGTGGTACCCCTGAACCGAAAGAAGCGCCTCAAATAGGTGGGGGTACTTTCATAACTTACCCCACATTTCGAATAAGCGCGTCCCTAAGCCATGGTTCCCCACTGCCATCCCATCCGCCCACCCATTCATACACCGAGGCCGCGAAAACCCACGACGAAGCCCCACACCCTGCGCCGTCTGCCACCCAGCCGGAGCCTCTTGCCCGACGACGTCGTCCACAACAACACCTCGACGTCCCTCATCCACCGTACCGGATGAGGATCCGTCGTCGATCTCGTGGTCCCGCCGGTTCAGCCACCCCGTCCTCCACCTCCAAGGAGCTGCCCCGACGTTCCCCTCGTCTTTTGCGCCACCTCCATTCCCACACCGTCGTCTTCACCTGCACCACCGGAAGAGCATCATCATCGCCATTTCCTCGGATGAAGCTGCGGCCTAATCGGTGCCACCAAAGAGGTTGTACACTAATCGATGCATTTTCTTCTTGATTCGATCTCACGGTGCTGCCAGCGCTCGGTCCCGAGGTGACACGGTGCGGCTCCATCCACGGCGGCTGTGCCGGCCACTTCCTCCACGGCGTCGCTCCCTCGGCGGCGACGTCCACATCAGTAGGAGCTGCTGCTGCTTTAGCTCTCGCTCGCGCTGCTGCTCTGCTCTTGCTCTCGGTCCCCTGCCTAGTCTGCTCTTGCTATTGCTATTACTCTTGCTCGCGCTGCTGCTCTTGCTCTTGCTCTTGCCTGCGATGTTGCTTCGATTTAGCTACACTTCAGTCGACTGAATCGACTTTTGGGTCAGTCGATTTTCAGGGGGTGGGGTGGGGCTCGCCGGGGTGAAGGAAGAACCAGCCGCAGCAGGGAGGGAGCTCGTCGGAGAGGTACCCCATGATCTATCTTAGGGTTCAGGGTGGGGGCGGTGGTCGCCGGTGGTGGCGGGGCGGTGGCGTGAGGATCGCCGGAGAAAAAACTTGGCACGGGGGGCCTAGAGGGATGGCCGAGGCGGCGGCGGACCGGCGGTGGGGAGTGTTTTCGGGGCGGGCGGGGCGGCGCACCGCCGGCCGCGGGCGGCAGGGGGCTGCTGTTTGGCCGGTGGTGGCTGGCGGCCCAGGGGGGTGGAGGTTGAAGATGAACCGCATGCCCTTGATTTTGTATCCAACGACTGCAAAATCGATTGACCAGAGATGAAAAAGTCAGTCGACCGACGTGTAGCCTCACCTTGCTAGTGTGTTCAGTTTCGACAGAAAAATTCAGTTTCGACAGCAAAATTCAGTTTTGACAGTTAAGTTCAGTTTCGACAGTTAAATTCAGTTTTGACAGTTAAGTTCAGAGATGAGCGGCTGATGTATTTTACATCTAGCACTTTGTGGTTATGTATTTTACGTCATGTATTGGAGATGCTATTATAATTCCACTCATGTTAATGTTGTTCGTTGTCTCTCTTGTCTTGCTTCAGCCTCGGCGTCGTACAACTCACCGGAGCTGCTCCAACGACGAAACCCTCCATCACAGCGGAGCAGTACCTCGGGCTCCATCTCCAGACGCCTAAGATCTTCTTCCCCTCCTCCGACAGCCAAGTCAGCCGAAGCATACTCACCGGCCAATCCAATCACGCTGAGATCGACATGGCTTTGCCAAAGAGGTTGTACACTTGTCGCATCTCTTTTTTAGTCTACATGTTATATATATATTGTCCACTGAGCACACGGATTTGTTCCTTTAGTGTCTCCTTGAAAGAAAAAACATAGGAATTTTAATTTTCACTTGTCCTCCTTTTCAAATTCCTATTCATGAAGCACAAGACTAAGATATAGTAGCATAATAGAATTATAATTGTACATTTTCTTGTGGTTTGACTTAATCTCACCATGCTTCTTTGCATCCTGTGATCTTCCAATTGTTGTGAATCAAACACCCAGATTGGCAGAATCCTATGTTTTTAAATTCTCTGTTTTGCACGTGCATTCCTATCCTATTCCTGTCTATTTCCTATCCCTGCATTGTTGGAATCCTCCAATTCAAACGAGCCCTTACAGAATTACTTCTCTTACAAATAGTTGTCAAGGAAAACCTTGCGTGGTTTGTCCCGCTCCTGCTGCGCCGTCGTCCACCCCAGCTCAACTGCTCCAACGACAGAAGGGTCTAGCACAGCAGGGATCCGGCCTCCAGACTGTCTTTTGCCGCCTCAGATCTTCTTCCCCACCGCCGGCAGCCATGAAAACCGCATTACCATCATCTACCGAGCAGATGACCTCGAGGACTACACGGGTCCGCAAGAGAGGTCGCACTCTTTCGTGTCTACTTACGTTATGCATCGCTTAATATTACATGCTACTTTATCGTCCTGTTCACCGATTAGACTCCGAGTCAGCTCCAAACTAATGGTCAAACTTGAGTTTTTAAATGGTTGTGGGGTACATATCGGGGCCGCAATCAATAGTATCTATCTACTACCTGGTTAATCTCCGATGTCTACTATGAGTTTCATGTTGGGTGGGAAACAAACAGTAAAGAAGCCATTATCTGTATTTTTTAACTGAAGCCATTATCTGCCTGCTATAATTGGTTTTGGGTCTATCCACAGGTTGGTACCATCACTCTGGATTTCTGCATGCACTCCTTACATAATCTCACTATGTTTTATTCCTATGCATGACAGTTATTGTAAATAATAGAACTGAACATGTAGAGCAAAAGAGACGAGCCTTGCATGGCAATAAAATTTCATGCAGATGTCGCTCCATGGTAGGCGCAAAGGCAGCCCCCACTCCACGCATTTCAGATTGTAATCGAGAGGAAGATATCTGTTCCGAGGGGGATTCAGAAGGAGAAGACAACTCCTATTTACCCCACGAGGTCTTGCTCTAACTTGCATGCTGATGTTGGTTATATCATGCATATGGTGTCTTGCATTGCTTACTTTATACATCAAATATGTCATCTGCTTAGTTTAGACATCCTTTGTGCGAATGCCATCTGTTTAGTTTATTCATCGTTTATGTGAATTATGCAACGCCATCTTGTTTAGCCAGGCATCATATATGTGAATTTTGCAATGCCATCCTGCTTAGCCAGTCATCTTATATGTAAATTATATCAGGCCATCCTTTTTTTCGTTACATATTACATTTGTCAACAATGTTAGTACATTCAACTGCTCTTCGTGTGCATCAGGCATTTGACACGGTGATGGAAAATTCTGGAGTGAAAACAAGGTCTTCAGAGCAGACTATGCTATCTGACAAAGCGCATATCTCGCTGGTTACGGATAACTCCTCAGAGGAGGATTCAGAGACAGATGACCAGTCCTATCCCCCCCCCCCGAGGTGTATGCTCTAACTTGGCAGGGTTATGTTTCTCATATCGTGCGTATGGTGTCTCGGATTGCTATGTCATTTGATTAGTTTAGACATTCTTTGTGTGAATGCCACCTGTTCAGTGTCTAATTACCATATATGTGAATTATGCATTGCCATCTTGTTGCAAGACATTATATATGTGAATTATACAATGCTATCTTGTTGCAAAGGCATTATATATGTGAATTATGCAATGCCATGTTGTTTAGCCAATCATCATGTATGTGAATTATATCATGCTATCATTTTTTTGTATTACGTGTTCCATTTGTCGACAACGTTTGTATATTCGACTACTCTTCCTGTGCATCAACCATTTGAAGCGGTGATGGAAGTATCTGGAGTGAAAAGAAGATATTCAGAGCAGACAATGCTACCTGCTGAAGCAGGCATCTTGCTGGTTACAGAGAGCTCCTCAGAGGAGGATTCAGAGACTGATGACCAGTCCTATTTCCCCCCTGAGGTCTATGCTCAAACTTGGCAGGGTTATATTACCCATGTCATGCATGTTGTCTTGCATTGCTTAGTTTTTACATCATATATGGATTGTCATCTGCTTACTTGCTTACTATATAAATCATATATTTGAATTATATCATGCCATCATGTTTACATAGTACATACACATCATCTATCTGAATTATGGCATGGCAACCCATTTAATAAAGACATCATATAGTTATATCATCTCATCCTGTTTAGTGTTTACAGTCATCATATTTTGAATTATGGCATTCTATCCGTCAATGTATGTGAATTATGGCATGCCAACCTATTTAATAAACACATTATATAGTTATATCATGTCATCATGTTTACATAGTCTCATATTTTGAATTATTTCTTTCCATCTTTTTTAGTTAGCCATCATAATGTGAAATTGTGTCATGCTATCCTGTTTAGTTAGCCATCATATATGTGAAATTGTGTCATGCTATCCTGTTTGGTTAGACAACATAAATATGAATTATTTCATGCCCTATTTTATTCCCCACTATCCATTGCACCTGTCTATCATACAATGTCTATACTTTCAATTACTTTTCTTGTTTATCAGCCATTTGAATTGGAGAGGGCGATGGCAGTATCTAAGGGAGTAACAACACGGTCTTCAGAAAAGATAGTGCTACCAGTTGATGCAGATAGAACCACGGTTGTACTTGCCCAAGGACCAGATCCACCACACATAACCCAGACTCTCGCAGATTGTACCCCTACCCAGTTGGACAGAGAACCAGCTACACCCCTTCTAACCCCAACCCCGGCAGATAGGAACCCAGTTCCAGTTGACACAGCACCGTCTCCACCACAGAGCACCCAAACACGAGCAGTTAGTAAGGGAACTGCAGTGCCCAAAGCACAAGGACCACCACTCTGAATCCCAACTCAACGCTTAAAGGAGAAGAAGATTTGTTCTCAGGTCAGGTTCTGTAGCTATGGTTCATACTCATTTGCCCTTGCATTACTGTATTTACCCATACCAACTATTTTCAAATTTGAAGGATGGAATTGAAACTCCAATGGCACAACAGGTATGTTTTAAACCTGTTTCTTTAACTGGTTTGCTGTTGTAACCTGCTCTATGTCGATTTCAGTTTCAATTGAACAAACAGTTATGTTCTCATGTCATGCACATTACAAGTGTTGTTATTGCTCTATAGTTTCCCACACTTATATTCTGTCTATTCTGCTTTGTCTTGAACAAATATTATTTGAACTATGTCTCTATCTTGATTTGACAACAAAAACTAGAATAATATAGACCATAAAGTGACCATGGTACATAGATATATGTTTGTTTCATGCTGTTATCCTGTCCACTTTACTACTGAACTCATTTACCAAAATGAGTTTCATATACAACATGGTAAACATGTGATGTGTCTGCTTGTTTCTCTTTTAGAATGCGGACAAAATATTGGAGAACAGTACCACATTATCCAATGGTAAAGGAAGTAATGCAGATAAGGTTCAAGATAATGAGACATCCCTGTTGGTCTCCAAGAAAGCTGATAAAAACTATCTTGACGATAGTGAGGGAACCCAAAAGTCCTGTCTTGATGTAGTGTTCGACTTACTGGCCACTACAGCTGGCACAAGCTCTTCGAACCCACTGCTTGAATCAGTTCGTCTTCTTGAGTCTCAACTTCAAGTTGAAAGACATCGATCAGATGTGCTGCGACAGGAAGCCGAAGGACTGAGGAAGTCCCTGCAGAATTCAGATGCATATTTCCTGGTGCAACAGCAAGCACTGGAGGATTTAAGCGCCAAACAAGAGAAAGTTAATAAGCTTTCTAAGCATCTTGCCAGCATTTTGGGTACCCAGGATATTGTTTCTTGAGATCTTCTGAAGTGATTTCAGTTCTGGATTTGTTTTGCTGCGGCGTTTATTTGCGCTGGTCGCCAACTTTGACAACCAGTGTATATGATATGCTGCTTTGTTCCCTATATTTGCACTGGTAGCGAACTTTGATGCCCAGTGGATGTAATATGTGTAATAGCCGTGATAGCCTAGAGTTAGTTGCTTGCTTATATATTTCCTTGTTGTCTTGTTTATTTGTTTGCTTGTAGTCATTGCAGTTCTTTTTCCACTGTTTGCTAGTGGCTGCAATAACCTATTTTTTAATACTAGACCATAATAACCATGGGCTAATATTTACTGTAGTGACACTGGGCCTCCTACGGGCCGTAGAAACAGTGGGCCTTCTACGGACCGTAGAAACAATGGGCCTTCTACGGGCCGTAGAAACAATGGGCCTTCTGCGGGCCGTATCATCAATGGGCCTTATACGGGTCGTATGATTGATTGGCCAAACATGGGCCAAACAGACTACATTATGGCCATAAACGGGCTAGAGTTGGAATCGTTGGTTCATGGGCCGACCATAACGGGTCATCATTAATATGCCGAATTTGATGACGCTATGAAAACGGCCCAACGTATTAACGGACCACAAACTGGCCGACTGTAACCACGGACTGAATTTGGCCCACAAGCAGAAAATGACAGTAACAGGCCGTAAGTAAACGAATGCTGGAAATGAGCCCAAGAATAAATGGGCTCTGAGAAGGCCGAAAGATAAGTGGGCTGGAAACGGCCCAACGGAATAATGGGCCGTTAATGGGTATAAGGTGATACACTGTTCATTACGGGCCAGTTTCACAACGGGCCGTTAATGGGTGTAAAGTGATACACTGTTCATTACGGGCCACTTTCACCACGAGCCGTTAATAGGCCAAGAGTTACAAAGGGCCTCATATAGGCCGAAAGACGTCATGGGCCATACATGGGCCAGAAGTGAAAACGGGCTGGAATCATATTGGATGGCCCAGTTGACGCTATTGGGCCTAATTTGGATAGGGCGTAACGGGCCTTGGGTTAGCGGGCTGTAAATGGGCTATATGCGAACAGGCCGTTAACAGGCTTTCAATGGGCCAGCCCGCCACCTTTTGACCAAGTCAAACGGGCCGGCCTTTTCACAGGAATTGGCCTCTGTTGGGCCATGTCACGTGTCGAAGTATCATAGGTGCCTTATGTCCAATGAGTTGATGACATCTGTCCCAACGATGAGCCGACAAGTGTTTCCGCCAGCCAATGATGATTTTACACGTGGAAAATCCCCATTGGCCGGGGCTGTTAACGGGTTATCGGATCCAAAACCCGACCCGATAGCTTAACGACGTTCCGTTACGATGGACGCCACGTGTCGGTCACCCTTGACGAAAGCACTTCTGTGACGTGCGATTTATCGTCATGGAAGTGGACACTTCCGTGATGATAATTTTGGTAATGTCATGGAACACTTCTACGCAGCACAGGTATGACTATCTTGATTCTGTCATAAAATCGTCATGGATGTACATGCATGACAAAAAACGCGACCTACTGTGACAAACACGTATCATCACGGAAGTGTATTTTTTTTGTAGTGTGAAGACGGATCGTGGATCATGGAGGAAATATGCCCTAGAGGCAATAATAAAGTTATTATTTATTTCCTTATTTCATGATAAATGTTTATTATTCATGCTAGAATTCTATTAACCGGAAACTTAGTACATGTGTGAATACATAGACAAAACATATCTCCCTAGTATGCCTCTACTTGGCTAGCTCATTAATCAAAGATGGTTATGTTTCCTAACCATAGACATGTGTTGTCATTTGATGAACGGGGTCACATCATTAGGAGAATGATGTGATGGACATGACCCATCCGTTAGCTTAGCATTATGATCATTATAGTTTCATCGCTACTGCTTTCTTCATGACTTATAGAAGTTTCTCAGACTATGAGATTATGGAACTCCTGAATACCGGAGGAACACTTTATGTGCTACCAAACGTCACAACGTAAATGGGTGATTATATAGGTGCTCTACAGGTGTCTCCGAAGGTGTTTGTTGGGTTGGCATAGATCAAGATTAAGATTTATCACTCCGTGTTTCGGAGAGGTATCTTCGGGCCCTCTCAGTAATACTCATCATTATAAGCCTTGCAGGCATTGTGACTAATGAGTTAGTTGCGGGATGAAGTATTACGGAACGAGTAAAGAGACTTGCCGGTAACGAGATTGAACTAGGTATGATGATACTGACGATCGAATCTCAGGCAAGTAACATACTGATGACAAAGGGAACAACGTATGTTGTTATGCGGTTTGACTGATAAAGATCTTCGTAGAATATGTAGGAACCAATACGAGCATCCAGGTTCCGCTATTGGTTATTGACCGGAGACGTGTCTCGGTCATGTCTACATAGTTCTCAAACCCGTAGGGTCCGCGTGCTTAACATTCGATCACGATTGGTATTATGAGTTTATGTGATTTGATGTAGCGAAGGTTGTTTGGAGCCCCGGATGTGATCACGAACATGACGAGGAGTCTCTAAATGGTTGAGACATAAAGATTGATATATTGGACGGCTATGTTCGGACACAAGAAGTGTTCCGGGAAAGTTTCGGATAAAACTAGAGTACCGGGGGTTACCGGAAACCCCCCGGAAGCTATTGGGCCTCATGGGCCTTAGTGGAGAAGAGAGAGGGCCGGCCAGGAGGTGGCGTGCACCCCCTGGCCCTAGTCCAAATTGGACAAGGGGAGGGGGCGGCGCCCCCCTCCTTCCTTCTCTCCTCCTCCTCCTTCCCCCCTTCTCCTTGTGGGAATAGGAAAGGGGGGGGGGCGATTCCTACTTGGAGTAGGACTCCCCCCCGTTGGGCGCGCCACCCTTGGCCGTCCTCCTCCTCCCTCCCTCCTTCATATACGGGGGAGGGGGCACCCCATAGACACACAAGTTGATCTTTTAGCCGTGTGCAGTGCCCCCCTCCATAGTTACACACCTCAGTCATATCGTCGTAGTGCTTAGGTGAAGCCCTGCACCGGGAACTTCATAATCACTGTCACCACACCGTCGCGCTGACGGAACTCTCCCTCGGCCTCAGCTGGATCTAGAGTTCGAGGGACATCACCGAGCTGAACGTGTGCAGATTGTGGAGGTGCAGTGCATTCGGTAGACGTTCGACTACATCAACCGTGTTACATAACGCTTCCACCTTCGGTCTACAAAGGTACATGGACACACTCTCCCCCTTGTTGCTATGCATCACCTAGATAGATCTTGCGTGATTGTAGGTATTTTTTTTGAAATTACTGCGTTCCCCAACAGTGGTATCAGAGCCACGTCTATGCGTAGATGTTTTATGCATGAGTAGAACACAAAGGGTTGTGGGCGATAATAGTCATACTGCTTACCAGCATGTCATGCTTTGATTCGGCGGTATTGTTTGATGAAGCGGCCCAGACCGACATTACATGACCGCATTCATGAGACTAGTTCTACCGACGTGCTTATGCACATAGGTGGCTGGCGGGTGTCGGTTTCTCCAACTTTAGTTGAATCGAGTGTGGCTACGCCCGGTCCTTGTTGAAGTTTAAAACATCACACTTGACAAAAAATCGTTGTGGTTTTGATGCGTGGTAAGAATGGTTCTTGCTAGAAGCCCGTAGTAGCCACGTAAAACTTGCAACAACAAAGTAGAGGACGTCTAACTTGTTTTTGCAGGGCTTGATGTGATGTGATATGGTCAAGGCATGATGTGATATAAATTGTTGTATGAGATGATCATGTTTTGTAACAAAGTTATCGGCAACTGGCAGGAGCCATATGGTTGTCACTTTATTGTATGCAATGCAATCTCCATGTAATTGTTTTACTTTATCACTAAGCGGCAGCGATAGTCGTAGTAACAATAGTTGGCGAGACGACAACGATGCTATGATGGAGATCAAGGTGTTGCGCTGGTGACGATGGACATCATGACGATGCTTCGGTGATGGAGATCATGAGCACAAGATGATGATGGCCATATCATGTCACATGTTTTGATTGCATGTGATGTTTATCTTTTATGCATCTTATTTTGCTTAGTACGGCGGTAGCATTATAAGATGATCCCTTACAAAATTTCAAGGTACAAGTGTTCTCCGTGAGTATGCACCATTGCTACAGTTTGTTGTGCCGAGACACAATGTGATGATGAGGTGTGATAAGCTCTACGTTCACATACAACGGGTGCAAGCCAGTTTTGCACATGCATAATACTCAGGGTTAAACTTGACGAGCCTAGCATATGTAGATATGGCCTCAGAACACTGAGACCAAAAGGTCGAACGTGAATCATATAATAGATATGATCAACATAGTGATGTTCACCATTGAAAACTGCTCCATCTCACGTGATGATCGGACATGGTTTAGTTTATTTGGAGCACGTGATCACTTAGATGACTGGAGGGATGTCTATCTAAGTGGGAGTTCTTAAGTAATATGATTAATTGAACTTTAATTTATCATGAACTTAGTCTTGATAGTTACTTTGCATGTCTATGTTATTGTAGATCAATGGCCCTGCTACCGTTCCTTTGAATTTTTATGCGTTCCTAGATAAAGCTAAGTTGAAAGATGATGGCAGCAACTACATAGATTGGGTGCGTAACTTGAGGATTATCCTCATTGCTGCATAGAAGAATTATGTCCTGGAAGCACCGTTAAGTGTACCACCCGCGTCCACAACTGCAGACATTGTGAATGCTTGGCAGACGCATGTTGATGACTACTCGATAGTTCAGTGTGCCATGCTTTACGGCTTAGAATCGGGACTTCAAAGACGTTTTGAATGTCATGGAGCATATGAGATGTTCCAAGAGTTGAAGTTAATATTTCAAGCAAATGCCCGAGTTGAGGGATATGAAGTCTCCAACAAGTTCTACAGCTGCAAAATGGAGGAGAATAGTTCTGTCAGTGAACACATACTCAGAATATCTGGGTACCATAACCACTTGACTCAACTAGGAGTTAATCTTCCTGATGATAGTGTCATTGACAGAGTTCTTCAATCACTACCACCAAGCTATAAAGGCTTCGTGATGAACTATATAATATGCAAGGGATGAACAAGACTATTCCCGAGCTCTTCGCGATGCTAAAGGTTGCGGGGGTAGAAATCAAAAAGGAGCATCAAGTGTTGATGGTCAACAAGACCACTAGTTTCAAGAAAAAGGGCAAAGGGAAAAAGGGAAACTTCAAGAAGAACGGCAAAAAGGTTGCTGCTCAAGAGAAGAAACCCAAGTCTGGACTTAAGCCTGAAACTGAGTGCTTCTACTGCAAAGGGACTGGACACTGGAAGCGGAACTGCCCCAAGTATTTGGTGGATAAGAAGGATGGCAAAGTGAAAGGTATATTTGATATACATGTTATTGATGTGTACCTTACTAATGCTCATAGTAGCGCTTGGGTATTTGATACTGATTCTGTTGCTCATATTTGCAACTCGAAACAGGGGCTACAGATTAAATAAAGATTGGCTAAGGATGAGGTGACGATGCGCGTGGGAAATGGTTCCAAGGTCGATGTGATCGCCGTCGGCACGCTACCTCTACATCTACCTTCGGGATTAGTTCTAGACCTAAATAATTGTTATTTGGTGCCAGCATTGAGCATGAACATTATATCTGGAGCTTCTTTGATGCAAGACGGTTATTCATTTAAATCAGAGAATAATGGTTGTTCTATTTATATGAGTAATATCTTTTATGGTCATGCACCCTTATTGAGTGGTCTATTTTTGTTGAATCTCGATAGTGATGATACACATATTCATAATATTGAAGCCAAAAGATGCAAAGTTGATAATGATAATGCAACTTATTTGTGGCACTGCCGTTTGGGTCATATCGGTGTAAAGCGCATGAAGAAACTCCATGCCGATGGACTTTTGGAATCACTTGGTGCTTGCGAACCGTGCCTTTTGGGCAAGATGACTAAAACTCCATTCTCCGGAACAATGGAACGAGCTATTGACTTATTGGAAATAATACATACTGACGTATGCAGTCCAATGAGTGTTGAGGCTCGTGGTGGGTATCACTATTTTCTTACCTTCGCAGATGATTTGAGCAGATATGGTTATATCTACTTGATGAAACATAAGTCTGAAACGTTTGAAAAGTTCAAAGAATTTCAGAGTGAAGTGGAAAATCATCATAACAAGAAAATAAAATTTCTACGATCTGATCGTGGAGAAGAATATTTGAGTTACAAGTTTGGTCTTCATTTGAAACAACATGGGATAGTTTCACAATTAACGCCACCTGGAACACCACAGCGAAAATGGTGTGTCCGAACGTCGTAACCGTACTTTATTAGATATGGTGCAATCTATGATGTTTCTTACCGATTTACCGCTATCGTTTTGGGGTTATGCTTTAGAGACGGTTGCATTCACTTTAAATAGGGCACCATCAAAATCCGTTGAGACGACGCCTTATGAACTATGGTTTGGCAAGAAACCAAAGTTGTTGTTTCTTAAAGTTTGGGGTTGCGATGCTTATGTGAAAAAGCTTCAACCTGATAAGCTCGAACCCAAATCGGAGAAGTGCGTCTTCATAGGATACCCAAAGGAAACTGTTGGGTACACCTTCTATCACAAATCCGAAGGAAAAATCTTTGTTGCTAAAAATGGATCCTTTCTAGAGAAGGAGTTTCTCTTGAAAGAAGTGAGTGGGAGGAAAGTAGAACTTGATGAGGTAATTGTACCTTCTCCCTTAATGGAAAGTAGTTCATCACAGAAATCAGTTCCCGTGATTCCTACACCAATTAGTGAGGAAGCTAATGATGATGATCATGAAGCTTCAGATCAAGTTACTACCGAACTTCGTAGGTCTTCCAGAGTAAGATCCACACCGGAGTGGTATGGAAATCATGTTCTGGAAGTCATGTTACTAGACCATGATGAACCTATGAACTATGAGGAAGCGATGATCATCCCTGATTCCGTAAAATGGCTCGAGGCCATGAAACCTGAGACGGGATCCATGTATGAGAACAAAGTGTGGACTTTGGTGGACTTGCCCGATGATCGGCAAGCCATAGAAAATAAATGGATCTTTAATAAGAAGACCGATGCAGACGGTAATGTTACTGTTTACAAAGCTCGACTTGTTGCAAAAGGTTTTCGACAAGTTCAAGGAGTTGACTACGATGAGACTTTCTCACCCTTAGCGGTGCTTAAGTCTATCCAAATCATGTTAGCAATTGCTGCATTTTATGATTATGAAATTTGGCAAATGGATGTCAAAACTGCATTCCTGAATGGATTTCTGGATGAAGAGTTGTATATGATGCAACCAGAAGGTTTTGTCGATCCAAAGGGTGCTAACAAAGTGTGCAAGCTCCAGCGATCCATTTATGGACTAGTGCAAGCCTCTCAGAGTTGGAATAAACGCTTTGATAGTGTGATCAAAGCATATGGTTTTATACAGACTTTTGGAGAAGCATGTATTTATAGGGAAGTGAGTGGGAGCTCTGTAGCATTTCTAATATTATATGTGGATGACATATTGTTGATTGGAAATGATATAGAATTTTTGGATAGCATAAAGGGATACCTCAATAAGAGTTTTTCTATGAAAGACCTCGGAGAAGCTACTTACATATTGGGCATCAAGATCTATAGAGATAGATCAAGACACTTAATTGGACTTTCACAAAGCACATGCCTTGATAAAGTTTTGAAGAAGTTCAAAATGGATCGGTCAAAAAAAGGGTTCTTGCCTGTGTTACAAGGTGTGAAGTTGAGTCAGATTCAATGCCCGGCCACTGTAGATGATAGAGAGAAAATGAAAGTCATTCCCTATGCTTCAGCCATAGATTCTATCATGTACGCAATGTTGTGTATCAGACCTGATGTGTGCCTTGCTATAAGCATAGCAGGGAGGTACCAAAGTAATCCCGGAGTGGAGCACTGGACAGCGGTCAAGAACATCCTGAAATACCTAAAAAGGACTAAGGATATGTTTCTCGTTTATGGATGTGAAAAAGAGCTCGTTGTAAACGGTTACGTCGATGCAAGCTTTGACACTGATCCGGGTGACTCTAAGTCACAAACCGGATACATATTTTTATTAAATGGAGGAGCTGTCAGTTGGTGAAGTTCCAAGTAGAGCATCGTGGCAGGATCCACGTGTGAAGCGGAGTACATTGCTGCTTCGGAAGCAGAAAATGAAGAAGTTTGGATGAAGGAGTTCATATCCAATCTAGGTGTTATACCTAGTGCATCGGGTCCAATGAAAATATTTTGTGACAATACTGGTGCAATTGCCTTGGCAAAGGAATCTAGATTTCACAAGAGAACCAAGCACATCAAGAGACGCTTCAATTCCATCCGTCATCAAGTGTCGGAGGGGGACGTAGAGATTTGCAAGATACATACGGATCTGAATGTTGTAGACCCGTTGACTAAGCCTCTTCCACGAGCAAAACATGATCAGCACCAAAGCTCCATGGGTGTTAGAATCATTACTATGTAATCTAGATTATTGACTCTAGTGCAAGTGGGAGACTGAAGGAAATATGCCCTAGAGGCAATAATAAAGTTATTATTTATTTCCTTATTTCATGATAAATGTTTATTATTCATGCTAGAATTGTATTAACCGGAAACTTAGTACATGTGTGAATACATAGACAAAACATATTGTCCCTAGTATGCCTCTACTTGACTACCTCGTTAATCAAAGATGGTTATGTTTCCTAACCATAGACATGTGTTGTCATTTGATGAATGGGGTCACATCATTAGGAGAATGATTTGATGGACATGACCCATTCCTTAGCTTAGCATTATGATCGTGATTGTTTCATTACTACTCCTTTCTTCATGACTTATACAAGTTCCTCAGACTATGAGATTATGCAACTCCCGAATACCAGAGGAACACTTTGTGTGCTACCAAACGTCACAACGTAAATGGGTGATTATAAAGGTGCTCTACAGGTGTCTCCGAAGGTGTTTGTTGGGTTGGCATAGATCGAGATTAGGATTTGTCACTCCGTGTTCGGAGAGGTATCTTCGGGCCCTCTTGGTAATACTCATCATTATAAGCCTTGCAAGCATTGTGACTAATGAGTTAGTTGTGGGATGAAGTATTACAGAATGAGTAAAGAGACTTGCCGGTAATGAGATTGAACTAGGTATGATGATACCGACGATCGAATCTCGGGAAAGGAACATACCGATGACAAAGGGAACAACGTATGTTGTTATGCGGTTTGACCGATAAAGATCTTTGTAGAATATGTAGGAACCAATATGAGCATCTAGGTTCCGCTATTGGTTATTGACCGGAGACGTGTCTCGGTCATGTCTACATAGTTCTCGAACCCGTAGGGTTCGCACGCTTAACGTTCGATGACGATGGTATTATGAGTTTATGTGATTTGATGTACCGAAGGTTGTTCAGAGTCCCGGGTGTGATCACAGACATGACGAGGAGTCTCGAAATGGTCGAGACATAAAGAATGATATATTGGGCGGCTATGTTCGGACACCGGAAGTGTTCCGAAAAAGTTTCGGATAAAACCGGAGTATCGAGGGTTACCAGAACCCCCCCCCCCGGGAAGCTATTGGGACTCATGGGCCTTAGTGGAGAATATAGAGGGCCGGCCAGGAGGTGGCACGCGCCCCCCTTGCCCTAGTCTAAATTGGACAAGGGGAGGGGGGGCGCCCCCCTCCTTCCTTCTCTCCTCTTCCTCCTCCCCCCCTTCTCCTTGTGGGAATAGGAAAGGGGGGGGTGATTCCTACTTGGAGTAGGACTCCCTCCCCTTGGGCGCGCCACCCTTGGCCGGCCTCCTCCTCCCTCCCTCCTTTATATACGTTGGAGGGGGCACCCCATAGACACACAAGTTGATCTTTTAGCCGTGTGCGGTGCCCCCCTCCATAGTTACACACCTCGGTCATATCTCGTAGTGCTTAGGCGAAGCCCTGCGCCGGTAACTTCATCATCACCATCACCATGCCGTCGTGCTGACGGAACTCTCCCTTGGTCTTAGCTGGACCTAGAGTTCGAGGGACATCACCGAGCTGAACGTGTGCAGATCGCGGAGGTGTCGTGCGTTCGGTACTTGATCGGTTGGATGCGAAGATGTTCGACTACATCAACCGTGTTACATAACGCTTCCGCTTTTGGTCTACGAGGGTACGTGGACACACTCTCCCCCTCGTTGCTATGAATCACGTAGATAGATCTTGCATGATCGTAGGATTTTTTTGAAATTACTGTGTTCCCCAATAGATCAGACGCCCAGAGACACCAGGAACTCATCCAAAAGCAGGAACCCTAGCCGTCAGAGTGATCCAAAGGGAGGAACCAGCAAGGAGGATGCCGCCGCCTCCACCGTCTTCATCAAGAAGGTTCCAACATCATCCCCACTGTCATCATCATCACCATCTATCTTCCCCCTATTGTAATATCAAGAACCCTGGAGGAATAACTTGTGTATTACATGTGCGATTCATTCATGTTTCCCATCTTTGGTGGTATGATGTTTGTTGCCTCATGTGTGAGTAGTTCCCTTAGTCCTCGAGGACATGGATGAACCCTACTGTGTAATATATTGATTGATATTAGGATTTAACATCCTCTTTGCATGTTTTATGTTGGTGATCTTCTTGACATTGGGTGAAGTCGACCATCCAATGCATGGCAACTTTGGACGGAAGGTTATTATTGTTGGCGAACCGTGTGGTTGCGAAGGTGGGTGACGTGACTGGCCCCATCTCCCTTCGTAGCGGATCATTGCAACAAGGGGTAAAACGGAGACCACTTTGGCTACGTCCACGGGGACATCTTTCCCCTTAATTAAAGTTTGATAACTGGAGTAGGGAAGAACGATGGTGGTGTATGTGATACGGAGCTGCCAGTGTATGCATGTATTTGTACCGGCTCTGCCCACAAAAAGAAACATGTAAAGTGGCTTATAAATCTGAAGTAGTATTGTGTTTAGGCACCGCTATAGATGCACATCGAAGGGGATTCCGGACTCCCTGGGAATGCTTTAATCCCACCTGTCTTGAGTCTCTCATTTACAATTCTAGTAGTTTACTTTTGTTGAATTATTTATATTTACACTCGCAACATCATTTCCATCACTTTACCACTGCTTTGGATCGCTAAAATTTACACGCATTCTACTCGATCCATTCAAGAGACAAAAATGTTGATTCATGTGCTCCCTGTGGGATCGATACTCTTGCTTCGAAAAAGCTACAACTAAACATTGTGCACTTGCAGGACATCAGTGACCCATACAGGCCCCACGTGGTGAACTCATAGATCAGATGCCGACATGATCTACGTGTCAGATCAGCTCTTCGTCTCTGGTGCCATGACTTTTGTCGCCAACTTGACCAACCACATCGCCAAGTCGAGAACCACACTCCAGACCATATTGTTCGATTTGACAATCTGGAGGACGTCATGGATTCACATAGCGAGCTTGTCCTCCAAGGCCTTCATGGTGCAAGGATGAGGGAAATATTCAGAAAGAAGATCATATATGACTCGCACTAGCTATTTTCTGATGTCTCAAAGTAAAAAAATGTGCAGGGCCAATGTTTGGAAGGGTCGTTGCAGAGAAGCAATGGAAGTCTCTTTGGATGATTAAGGCTCCTAATAAAATGAAGGTAGTCTTGTGGGGTTATGCTTAGGATTGTCTACATACTGGTTCTCACTTTTTGCGTTGTCATGTACCTACATCTGAGTTTTGTTGTTTTTGTGCCTGGTTCGAATCTATTGTACATGCTTTACTTTTTTGCCCATATGCTAAAGATATTTGGGATGTATCCTTCGGTGCGTTGTTCAGTTGGCGCGGGATGAAGAAATTTCAGATACTATCTTTGCCTCCAATTGCCTTTCCCTGGTGCAGAGGCTAAACTCTTCAGCTTTAGATCGTTCTCCAATTGGTGCGGTGGTTGCTGATATTAACCTCATCTCTGGTGGCTTTGCTTCTATGATGTTCAAGCATGTTTGTCGGCATTGTAATGTAGCGGCTCATTTATAGCTAAATAGTGTATGTACTCTATAAGTCTTAGTATTTTTTTATAATGTTCCGAATTGTATCCAGGGAACTCTGTGTAATTTTACTGATTGATTAATATAATGTCCTCTAGAAGAAAACTCTAAGAAGGAACATGCTAGCTTAGCGCAGAGGTGTTCCCAAGATTGATGATCAAACAAACAAAACATAAAAATAATTCCTCGATTTTCAGAAGAGGTGGTGCCAATCAAATGAGAGCGACCTCCATCATGAGTTTCATGAGAGCATCTACAACCAGGATCACCTAATTTGGTGCCATATACGCCCGCGGGCGTGTCCGCTAGCAGTACCCGGATAGTAACCAATTTGCCCTATCCACAACCACAAACACCAAATTTGGATACTCTATTTCATACAAAACCATGCAGTCTAGGTAGATCATATAGATAACATAAAAATTAAGCAATTCACACATCAGACATGCAATTAGTTCATCCAAAAGGGTCGAGATAGTCCAAATTCAGCCTAAAACGAACACCTGGGAGCCGCGGTGTAGCGCCCGGATTCGATGCGCCAGGTGTCTTCCGTTTATTTGTCGTTGCTGCCATGTCATTTGCCTGCGTGTTGCACTTTGCCATGTCATCATCTGCATTTCATCTGCATGTTTTTTAAAACTTGCATCCGTTCGGGTCCTCCCGGTTCTCTCCGTTTTCTGTTCGGAGTCCAGACCACACTCGCGCGCGCCCGTCGCCCCTCTCAGACCATGTTTCGTGAGCGGGCTAAAAACGTTCTCGGAATGGACCGAGATTTGCCGAGTGGCCTTGGTATATCACCGGTAGACCGCCCGTCAAATTTCGTTCCATTTGGAGATCATTTGATGCCCCATCGGTTAACCGCGTAGCCCAAAACCCCTCTGATGTAGGGCAAAACCCTAGGTGGATGATCTTTCACGTTTGGAGGGATCCCACGGGAGAAACACGAAGAACACGCGGAAGCACAAAGGGGAAATCACGAGGAGGACGAGAGAGAATCACGAAGCCGACAGAGAATCAATCACATGAGTGCTAGATCACCGAACACAAAGAGGTACATATGATCCACAGTCAACAAAGGTAAGGATACAAAGGACAGTTCATCTCCTAACGGAGGTCTTGATGGTCTTCCCTCGAGAGGGGTCTTGAATCCACTTGGGGGATCTTCTCCGAAGAGGTCCTGAACTCCGAGGAGAAGTATCCAAGTGGATGAGCAAAGGCTCTCTCACAAATATGAGCTAATCTAATGATAACCCTAATACGAAGCTAGGAGACGAGTATATATAGTGCTAAGCCACGAAAGGGTAAGTGCACTGCGCACAGGCAGGCCGGTAGTACCGGTCATGGGGCCGGTAGTACCGCTGAGAGCTCATGAGGGGCGGTAGTTCCGGTCGAGGAAGGCGGTACTACTGCTGGGAGGTCGGGCACTGGCTCCTGGAGGTGGGCGTCGAAAGAGCCAGCGGTTGTACCGGAGGTTGGGGCGGTTGTTCCGGTCTTTGGGCCGAAACCACTAGAACCGGTGCTGTACCGGCCTTGCACCGCTTGATCACAGAATAGCGGCCGGTTGTTGGGCGGTGGCTGGCCGGTTGTCCCGCTCGCGCGGTGGTTGGGCGGTTGTACCGGTCCTCCCAGGCTGGGTGGAATGTCTCCTTGATCCTAATGTCCATCTTGCACCACTCCTTCTCCTTGGCTGCTTTCATGGTACCTGAGCACACAAAGTGTCTCTGTTTGAGGTAGTAGCCATGTCTCAAATGGGTCAAAGGGAAGTTCAACAAGGAGAGAGTTAACCTCGGATAGGATGGCACGTGCTCGGGCTCTTGTCATACGTCCTCTTGGAGCAAGTGTGGTCGAAGTAGAGTCCATGGGGATGATGGAAGGATGCTCCGCATCATCTCCCCTCCCTTGGGAAAGATCCGACGTCGGATCAAAATCTGCATCACCATGGAAAGGCGAGAGGTCTTTGACGTTGAAGATGTCGCTCACGGTGTACTTGTCTCGTGGGAGTTCAATCTTGTAGGCGTTGTCGTTGTAGCGTGCTAGCACCTTGAAGGGTCCGTCGGCTCGAGGGAGAAGCTTAGACTTGCGTTCGTTGGGGAAGCGGTCCTTGTGAAGGTGTAGCCACACGAGGTCTCCAATGTTGAATACCATGGGTTGCTTGTTGATGTTGAGCTTGGTCGCTAGTCGTTGTACTTGGCGCTCGATGGTGTGTCTTGTATCTTCATGCATCTTCTTGATGTAGCTTGCCCGTGCACTCGCATCCATGTTGGTGCGCTCTTGTAGAGGAAGAGGTAGAATGTCCAATGGTGACAACGGGTTGAAGCCGTAGACGACCTCGAAGGGAGACTTGCCGGTAGTCGAATGTCTTGCACAGTTGTAGGCGTACTCAGTGATGGGTAGACACGCCTCCCACTCCTTGATGTTCTTCTTGATCAACACGCGAAGTAGAGTGGATAGTGTCCGGTTCGTCACCTCCATTTGGCCGTCGGTTTGAGGATGGTATGCGGATGAGAACAAGAGCTTGATTCCGAGCTTGGCGCATAGCGTCTTCCAAAAGTAACTCAAGAACTTGACGTCACGGTCGGAGACGATCGTCTTTGGCAATCCATGAAGTCGCAAGATGTCCCTACAAAAGAGATTTGCAATATGTGAAGCATCGTCTATCTTGTTGCAAGGAATGAAATGTGCCATCTTAGAAAATCTGTCCACAACAACAAAGACGGAATCCTTGCCATTTTGAGTTCTAGGCAAACCAAGTATAAAATCCATGCTAATGTCTTCCCAAGGTTGGTAAGGAATGGGAAGGGGCATGTAAAGACCATGGGATTGAGCTTTTGACTTAGCTTTGCGACATGTAGAGCAACGGTTGGTGAAGCGTGAGACATCACGAAACATCTTGGGCCAAAAGTAGTTCTTGGAGAACGTGGCGAAAGTCTTGTCGCGTCCAAAGTGTCCCATTAGTCCGCCTCCATGAGCCTCTTGCAAAAGGAGCAAACGAAGAGAAGACTCAGGAATGCAAAGTTTGTTAGCTCTCATAAGATAATCATCCTTTATGTAGTATCGTTCCCAAGACGTGTGTGTCAAACACTTAGCGTAAGGAGTAGCAAAAGAAGGATCATGCTCATACAAGTCTTTTATATGCTCAAAACCAATAACATTCAACTCAAGTTGAGTGATAAGCATGCATATACGTGAAAGCGCATCTGCAACAACATTTTCTTTACCCTTAATATACTTGATCACATAAGGAAAAGATTCAATGAATTCACTCCATTTGGCATGACGCTTGTTCAATTTAGTTTGACCTTTTAAGTACTTAAGCGTTTCATGATCGGTATGGATGACAAACTCATGAGGTCTAAGATAATGTTCCCAAACATGTAGCACACGCACTAAAGCATACAATTCTTTGTCATAGATGGGATAATTAAGTTGAGCACCGGAGAGTTTTTCACTAAAATAAGCAATGGCTCGTTTTTCTTGCATCAAAACTCCGCCAATTCCGGTACCACTTGCATCACAATGAACCTCAAAAGTTTTGTCAAAATTGGGCAAAGCAAGAATCGGAGCATGAGTAAGCAAAGACTTGAGTTCATCAAAAGCGGTGGATTGCAAAGATCCCCAAACAAAAGGAGCATTCTTCTTACTCAAAGCATGTAAAGGAGTGGCAATTGTGCTAAAGTTTTTCACAAAGCGACGATAAAATCCTGCGAGACCAAGAAAACTTCTCACTTGTTGCAAATTGGTGGGTTGGGGCCAAGTTTTAATTGCTTCAATTTTAGTTTCATCAACATGGACACCCTTTGGAAGAGACAACAAAACCCAGGAAAACCACTTTGTCAACGCCAAAAGTGCATTTTTTCAAGTTTGCATAAAGGCTTTCCTTGCGAAGAGTTTGCAACACAGATTTAACATGATTAATATGCTCTTTCATGGTTTTGCTAAACACAAGGATATCATCAAAGTAAACCACAACGAAGACTCCAATGTAAGGTCTAAGCACATGATGCATAAGACGCACGAAAGTTCCGGGTGCTTCCGACAAACCCATAGGCATCACTAACCACTCATATAAGCCAAATTTGGTTTTGAAAGCGGTTTTCCATTCATCACCTTCTTGAATGCGGATTTGATAATAGCCACTTTTAAGATCTATTTTTGAGAAAAAGTTGGCTCCGCTAAGTTCATCAAGCATATCATCTAAGCGAGGAATGGGGTGCCTATAACGAACGGTGATGGTGTTTATGGGTCTACAATCGGAACACAAGCGAAAACTGCCATCGGGTTTAGGTACAAGGATAACGGGAACGGCACATGGGCTTAAGCTTTCACGTACCTGACCGTTGTCGATGAGTTGTTGTACTTGTCGTTGAATCTCCTTGGTTTCTTCGGGATTGACACGGTATGGGGCTTTGTTTGGAAGTGGCGCTCCGGGGATGAGGTCGATTCGATGCTCAATGCCTCGTAAGGGAGGTAGACCCGGAGGTAGCTCATCGGGGAAGACATCTTTGAATTCCTGCAAAAGAGACTGAAACACTAAAGGTAACTCGTGAGAGGTGTTAGTTGTTGGCTCTCCATCTTTGCACACAAGGACGAAGTGCATCACACTCGATGGGTTCTCACACACTTCTCTTATCTCACTTTTGGTGGCAAATAGGATGAGGTTTTTCTCTCTAGGCGAAGAGGCGCTCATATTTGGCTTGTGGCTCTCACTCACTTTTGGGTGGGTAACTTTCTCACTCTTCTCGCCATGGTGGGTGGTTTGCTTGTCGGCTATCACTTGACTAGGAGACATAGGTCGTAGCACATACTCCTTCCCTTTCATCTTGAAGCTATAGTGATTGGTGCGCCCATTGTGGATGACACCACGGTCGAATTGCCATGGTCGACCAAGAAGGAGGTGGCAAACGGTCATTGGGACCACATCACATTCCAAAGTGTCTTCATAAGCACCTATTTTGAAAGAGACTTGGACCGTATGCTCGACTCGTATAGTGCCGGAGTCACTTAGCCATTGAACCTTGTAGGGGTGCGGGTGCTTCTTCTTGACCAATTGAAGTTTTGAACATAGTTCTTCACTTGCCAAGTTGTGGCAACTACCTCCATCGATGATGACCTTGACGGACCTTCCATTGATGCCGGCCTTTGTGTGGAAGATGTGGCATCGTTGGTCTTCTTCTTGTTGATGTTGAAGTGTCAAGACTTTGGAGACAACGAGAGCGGGGCTCGAATCCTCATCACAAAAGACTTGATCATCTTCATCTTCGTTCACGCGCCGGTGCATGGCCACTTGCTCAAGGGCTTCCATCTCCTCTTCACTCATTGAGTCATATGTGCCGTCGTCGTTGAGGATCATGGTGCGCTTGTTCGTGCATTGATAGGACTTGTGGCCTCGGCCGCCGCAAGTGAAACACTTGAAGGAGCTTGTTTTGACGGTCTCATCGGTCGGAGTAGATGATGAAGCACGCGGCTTGAAGTTGCTTGTAGTAGGAGGAAGACGACTTGAACTTGTCGAAGTTTTCTTGTAACTTGACTTGTCGTCGTTGCTTGGAGAAGGTTTGGTTGACGTAGATGTTGGAGGAGTCGTTGAAGCTTGGATGTTGGAGAAGCCGTAGGTCTTGGATGAGTACTTGGCGTACTTGAAGTCATCTTGCACTTGACGTTCCGCCTTGGTTGCTTGATGCACGAGCTCAATGAGGTTGGAATATGGTTGGAAATCGGCGATCTTCTTGATGGGATGATTGAGTCCATTCAAGAAACGTGCCATTGTTTTCTCATCATATTCCTTGACATTGGCTCGAATCATGGCTATCTCCATTTCCTTGTAGTATTCTTCAACACTCTTTGTTCCTTGCTTGAGGAGTTGTAGCTTCTTGAAGAGATCGCGGTTGTAGTAGGTTGGTACAAAGCGTGCCCGCATGACATCCTTCATTTGAGTCCAAGTGGTGATTGGTGGTTCACCTCTTGCTTCACGGCGTTCAAGGACTTGTTCCCACCATATGAGCACATAGTCTTGGAACTCAAGTGATGCCATAGCGATCTTCTTCTCTTCCTCAAAGTTGTGCAAACGAAAGATTTTGTCGACCTTCAATGCCCATGAGAGGTATTCTTCGGGATCATTGCTTCCATTGAACTTGGGCATTGTGAACTTGAGCTTGCCATAGCGTTGCTCTTCATTGTGTTGTTGGCGATGGTGATGATGACGCCCTTGACGTGGAGGGTAGTCATCCTCATGTTGCTCTTGGCGCGGAGGAAGTCCATGATCAACTTGCTCTTGTTGAACTTGAGGTTGAAGTGGAGCTTGACGAGCTTGTGGAGGGCTTGGGAGCTTGACGTTGCACACGCGGTTGGTAGTTCCTCTCTTGGATTTCTTCTCGAAGAGCTTCCTCTTGATTGCGCGGTTCGCGATTGCGGTTGGCGATGGCTCGACTTGATTCTTGAAGGGCACGTTGCGCCTCAAGCGCTTGCACTTCTCGTTGTTGTTGTTGAAGACGTTGAGCCTCGGCGTCTTGTTCTTCTTGGTGTAGACGCGCTTGTTCTTCTTCTTGGCGCCGAAGTCGTTGCCGTTCTTGAGCTTGAGCAAAAGCCACTTGGTTTGATTGAGGACGAGGGAGTTGCTCATCGTCTTGTTGTCTTGAATGCTTGTCATGTAGCGGGTTGCGAGGTGCATGACGGTCTTGATTCACGGCTCGTCGAAGAATGGTCGAAGACGGTGTACTTGAGCTGGAGAAGGTGTCATCGGAGTGTCGACTCGAGCGGCTCCGTCTTGAGGAGGAAGAAGTGGAATGATGCCGGTTCCTCATCAAGGCGCGGATCTCGTCCATTCTTGCATCATTTTCTTGCTTGTGAGAGTCGAACTTGTCGTCGAAGTAGTCTCTTGTACGTTGCTCGGAGAGTCGCAAGTCGGTGGCGAGGTTGTCGATGCGGTCGCTCATAGCTTGTTGCTCTTGGTGTAACGCCCTTTGAGCACCAAAGAGGTGGCTCTTTGTGACGAATGATGACATGTCGTCGCCGTTCTCGATGAGAGGTGGATTTGTAGAAGAACTTGGCCTATCCATCATACCAAGCAAAATGTAAGTGGTAGAAGGAAAAGAACGTGTACCAAATGTACCTTGACCGATGTTGAAGATGAATCAAGTTCACTCAAATGCGGACAATGAAATAGCACTGTTGGTACCAATTCTTGTCGGTTCTCACACCTACACAAGTAAAAGCTTATGGTGGAGCTTGGTTAGTATGGTGGCACAAAATTGATTGCAATCGTTAGTTTGACTCACCGATGTTGAAAAAGATTCGCAAATTCGCAAATGTAACAAGTAGACCAAGCAAGTAATGGTACACGGAAACACACACGCAAATAGATAAGTGGGATTGTGCAAACCAAAAGTGAGCCAAAATGTGGAAACCACGAAATGCTCTTGTTGCACAATACTAGAGAGACGCTAGCACGATTGCACAATAGGCGGATACACAAACTTGTGCACAACCTACTAGGCAAAAATGCAACGATCTCTATCCCAAGTATGCTATATGTATGATATTTCGGTGCTATGATCCAAGATGATCGGATATGACAATCTTAATGTTGTATGATGCTATGGTTCTCGCTTATAAGCTCTTTGCTTATCTTTCTCTTTTGCTTAAAAGCTTGGGTGGCTCTTAACTTTTGAGCTCTTTTCTCATGCAAAACTTCACGAACCAAGATAGCAATTGCGTATGCTATGACAACTTTGTGACACACAAGTTGATCTCAAGATATGCACCACTATGGTATGATATGTATGCTATGGTGTATGATCACTAATGTGCACAAGTCACGTTGCCGGCAATACTCAATGGCTAGTCTCGATGGGTAAGCTACGCAAAAGTAAGGCTATGTGGTTATCAATGCAATTGCGAGAGATGGCAAAGATGTCGTCGAGGTTACCGTCCTTGACGATGATGAGTCCTTGGCGAAGATGAGCGGTGGTGATGTTGACGTCGAACCGTACCTATATAGCCGAAACACAATAGGACACGGGAACCACAACTCAAATTCTCAAAGACCAAAGCAACAATGGTGGAAGCGAAAAGTGGAAGTTGATGGAAATGGTGAAATTCAGAATGCTGAAATTGGCCTGGGCGGTAGTACCGCTCGGACGGCCGGTTGTACCGCTTGTGGTACTCAGCGGTGGTACCGCTCGGTGGGGCGGTTGTACCGCTTGTGTCGGGATTCGACACAGAACGAAACGGGTCGCGATTTTGGGGCGGAATTGGATGATTTCGGGGCAAAATTCGGTGGATTTCGTGGATGGAAAGAGGGGAAACTTGGGGGAATGCTAAATCCACTTGAAACCAAGCAAATCCACGGATCAAAATCAACAAAACTTCATCAAACCAACAAATCACAAAAAAAATTGGGGCTATTTTTGGTGGGGATTTTCGGATTTAGGACGAAAACAACAAAATCAAGCTAGAAAACACGGGGTAGGGGCTCCAAAAACGTGATCAACGTGGCTCATGATACCAAGATGATGTAGGGCAAAACCCTAGGTGGATGATCTTTCACGTTTGGAGGGATCCCACGGGAGAAACACGAAGAACACGCGGAAGCACAAAGGGGAAATCACGGGGAGGACGAGAGAGAATCACGAAAGCCGACAAGAATCAATCACACGAGTGCTAGATCACCGAACACAAAGAGGTACATATGATCCACAGTCAACAAAGGTAAGGATACAAAGGACAGTTCATCTCCTAACGGAGGTCTTGATGGTCTTCCCTCGAGAGGGGTCTTGAATCCGCTTGGGGGATCTTCTCCGAAGAGGTCCTGAACTCCGAGGAGAAGTATCCAAGTGGATGAGCAAAGGCTCTCTCACAAATATGAGCTAATCCAATGCTAACCCTAATACGAAGCTAGGAGACGAGTATATATAGTGCTAAGCCACGAAGGGGTAAGTGCACTGCGCGCAGGCAGGCCGGTAGTACCGGTCACGGGGCCGGTAGTACCGCTGAGAGCTCATGAGGGGCGGTAGTTCCGGTCGAGGAAGGCGGTACTACCGCTGGGAGGTCGGGCACTGGCTCCTGGAGGTGGGCGTCGAAAGAGCCAGCGGTTGTACCGGAGGTTGGGGCGGTTGTTCCGGTCTTTGGGCAGAAACCGGTAGAACCGGTGCTGTACCGGCCTTGCACCGCTTGATCACAGAATAGCGGCCGGTTGTTGGGCGGTGGCTGGCCGGTTGTTCCGCCCGGGCGGTGGTTGGGCGGTTGTACCGGTCCTCCCAGGCTGGGTGGAATGTCTCCTTGATCTTGATGTCCATCTTGCACCACTCCTTCTCCTTGGCTGCTTTCATGGTACCTGAGCACACAAAGTGTCTCCGTTTGAGGTAGTAGCCATGTCTCAGATGGGTCAAAGGGAAGTTCAACAAGGAGAGAGTTAACCTCGGATTGGATGGCACGTGCTCGGGCTCTTGTCATGGGTCCTTTTGGAGCAAGTGTGGTCGAAGTAGAGTCCATGGGGATGATGGAAGGATGCTCCGCATCACCCTCTCTCTTTGCAGCCCAGCCCCTCTTCACCACAGCCCATGAGCCCATCCTAACCCCCTCCATGCTCTCGGTCATTCGATCACGATCGTGTGGACGAAAAGCGCATCCCATTTGGACTCTCCTAGCTCCCTCTACCTATAAATATGTGCCTTCCCCCGAAATTTCGCAGTCCAAACCCTAGCCCCGCTCCCCTCGCGCCGCCGTACATTTCATTCGTGCCGCCGGACATGTCCGCCTCCACCATCCGGCCAACCGGCGCCCGCCACCTGTCGCCGCCGCCTCCCACCACCGCATGGCCCACGGGCCCAGATCCGGCCCGCGCAAGCCCGCGCGCCGCCGCCGCTCGCCCGCTGAGGCCCGAAGCCGCCCGCTGCCTCCGCGTCCGCTCCGCTGTCGGTCTTCGTCGCCAGCCTCCGCCGGCGACCGCCGCCGCCCCACGCCCCGCGCCTCGCCTGACCCCGCCGCCGACCACCCCGGTTCCGACGCCGCCCGGCCCCGCCATCCCGACCACCGCCGCTTCACCCCAGCCTCCGCCTCGCCCCTGCCTCGTTGCCGCCGGCGAGCACGGCTCCCCGCCGCCGCCAGGATTGGGAGGATCCCGAGCCCCGGCCTCGACGGCCCTGCCATCTCCAGCCGCCGCCCCGGCGCCGGCGCCCCTCCGCCGCCCGGCCGCGCCTCCCCGCGTCTCCCTCGTCGGCCCCGCGCCGCCGACAGCCTCGCCGGCCTCCTCCCCGTGCCTCCCTCGCCGGAGCCTCGCCGGAGGCCGCAGCCTCGCCGGATCCGGGGAAGGTGCATGAGATCCACCAACCCTGGGAACCAAACACGCCTCCCCCGCCCTGTACACTTCCGTCCCGGATCGCCCCGTCCACTTTGTCCCCGGGGTGAGAATTCCACCAAGTCCCTGAGATTTTCAACATTCTGGCGCATACTTCGATATGCCATAACTTCATGTGTGTTGCTCCGTTTCATGCATATAATATATCAAAATATTCATTGTGAGATGCTCTTCATTTCATTCCATTGCGCCATGCTTGTTTGAGTCCATCTTAATGCCCTAATCATCGTTGTAAGAGTGCTAAATGATGTTAACTGCTGTCTGTTAATAGAACTTGCTGATTTGTCTTTTTCGTTGCATTTTGTGTGTGCATCCTATGAGCTTGATATCTACATGAGTTTTGAGCCACATCATGCCATCTTTACAGTGGTGCAATCCATGTATTTTTATTTGAGTCTTGTAGTGAGTGCATCGAGCTCGTGAAGTAGGGTACTTGTTGTTACTGTTTTGCTAGGCTGAATCTGTTATAGCATGATGCTATGTAAACCTGCTGCTACAAGTCACTCTATGCATAATCTGGATATGTTCACTAAGGATGTTTTGGTATGCATGTCATGCTCTATCTATCCATGCCCCGGGTTGCATTTATAGCCTGTTGTAGCTTGTTGTAATCTTGCTCCAAACTTGCTAAATAATGTTGTTGTCAGCTTGTTAACATTATGTTCAGTTTTGCCATGAGCTTTTCTAGTGATCCATGCACCCTATGAACTTGTTCTTGCCATGCTTAGCTTCATAAATGTGTCTTCTTATTGTTGGTCACCTTGTCATGCTATGTGTTGCTCTGTGGTGAGTTGTACAAGCTCACCAACATGCCTACTTATCGTTGTTTCTGCCATGTACTGTTATTCTGAATCTGTCATATCATTTGCCATGTTTGCATGGATGCTGCCATCTTTTCTGTTGATCTTTGGAATTAGTTCAGTAAGGGAGTTTTGTCATATTATATGTTGTTTCCAGCCTCATTTAACCTTGCTTTGATGTGTTGTTTTTGTATGCATCATCTCTTGCCATGAGTAGCATCATCTAGCCTTGTTATGCATCATGCTTGGTTGAGCATCATGCCATGTCTATGTGTTGTGTGTTTACCTTGTTGTTTGCTTCTTTCCGGTTGTGCTCCTTCTCGTTAGTTCCTGTTTCGTTGCGATCGTGAGGATTTGTTCGTCTACGCTTGGTTCGTCTTCATCCGTTCGTCTTCTTCATGGACTCGTTCTTCTTCCTTGCGGGATTTCAGGCAAGATGACCGTCACCTTGGATCTCATTACTATCATTGCTATGCTAGTTGCTTCGTTCTATCGCTATGTTGCGCTACCTATCTTTTGTTCTTCAAGCCTTCCAAATTGCCATGTCAGCCTCTAACCTTTTCACCCTTCCTAGCAAACCGTTGTTCGGCTATGTTACCGCTTTGCTCAGCCCCTCTTATAGCGTTGTTAGTTGCAGGTGAAGTTGAAGATTGCTCCATGGTGGACAGGATTATGTTGGGATATCACAATATCTCTTATTTAATTAATGCATCTATATACTTGGTAAAGGGTGGAAGACTCGGCCTTATGCCTGGTGTTTTATTCCACTCTTGCCGCCCTAGTTTTCGTCATACCGGTGTTATGTTCCTTGATTTTGCGTTCCTTACGCGGTTGGGTGATTTATGGGCCCCCCTTGACAGTTCTCTTTGAATAAAACTCGTCCAGCAAGGCCCAACCTTGGTTTTACCATTTGCCTCACCACCACCTATACCCTTCCCTTGGGTCGGCCAACCCGAGGGTCATCTTTATTTTAGCCCCCCGGGCCAGTGCTTCTCCAAGTGCTGGTCCGAACCGAGCCGCCTGCGGGGCCCCCTCGGGGAAACTTGAGGTCTGGTGTTACTCGTAGCCTGTCTCATCCGGTGTTGCCCTGAGAACGAGATATGTGCAGCTCCTATCGGGATTGTCGGCGCATCGGGCGGCTTTGCTGGTCTTGTTTTACAATTGTCGAAATGTCTTGTAAACCGGGATTCCGAGACTGATCGGGTCTTCCTGGGAGAAGGAATATCCTTCGTTGACCGTGAGAGCTTGTGATGGGCTAAGTTGGGACACCCCTGCAGGGTATAAACTTTCGAGAGCCGTGCCCGCGGTTATGTGGCATATGGGAATTTGTTAACGTCCGGTTGTAGATAACTTGACACCAGATTCGAATTAAAACGCATCAACCGCGTGTGTAGCCGTGATGGTCTCTTTTTGGCGGAGTCCGGGAAGTGAACATGGTTTTTTTGTTATGTTTGACATAAGTAGGAGTTCAGGATCACTTCGTGATCATTGCTAGCATCACGACCGTTCCGTTTGCTCTCTTCTCGCTCTTATTTGCGTATGTTAGCCACCATATATGCTTAGTCGCTGCTGCAACCTCACCACTTTACCCCTTCCTTACCCATTAAGCTTTGCTAGTCTTGATACCCATGGTAATGGGATTGCTGAGTCCTCGTGCCTCACAGATTACTACAACAACAGTTACAGGTATAGGTTTTGCGACGATCATGACGCGAGAGCGATGTTTGCTTGTTTTGGAGTTCTTCTTCTGCTTCTTCTTCGATCAGGGGATAGGTTCCAGGTCGGCAGCCTGGGCTAGCAGGGTGGATGTCGTTTGAGTTTCTATTTGTGTTTCATCCGTAGTTGGATGGTGCTCTTATGTCAGACGATGTTGTATTCGTGTGGCATTGTATACCTTTGGTATGTATCCCCATCTATTATGTAATGTTGATGTAATGATATCCACCTTGCAAAAGCGTATCAATATGCGGTTCTATCCTTGGTGGGACCTTCATGTCTCTTTAGGATAGTATCGCATATTGGGCGTGACACGCGGGCACGAGCACCCGCCGCTGGCTGGGCGGTGCTGGCGCTAGAGGGAAGGGGAGACCCTGCTTCGGATCTGGAGCGGCGCAAAGCTAGAAGGGCGAGCGCGGGACGAGCAGGCACGGCTGGTATTCCGCGGAGCTAGAAGGGTGGGCGCGGCTGGCATTCCGCCAGAGGGACTAGGAGGAGCTCGTTGCGGGCGAGATGGAGCTCGAGCTCCCGTCAGTGTCCACGCGCGAGAGCTGGATGACGATGCAGAGCACGAGCGCCTCCTCATCGGATTCCTTCTTAACGAGACCGTCCCGATCCATGGGGCGGCCTCGCTGCCGGAGTCCTAACCGAAGTTGGCCATGGCGGAGAGGAGGGGAAGGGTTTGGAATGAATTGGAGGAGCCGAGGGAAACGGATAAGACGCGTGTAGACTGAAAAAGTGGGTTTGACTAGGGTTTCATCCGATGGGGTGGAGTATTTGTGGGGGCATCGGTGGGGGTGTCGTGGGCCCTAGCGGGCTCACCTGCATCCGGGCGCGTCCCTATATCTGCCTCATATATGAGCCGGATTTGGGGGTTGCCGGTCAGTCCGGGCATTCGGGCCAAATTTGAGGCGCTCGGTCGGGTGTGATTTTGGCGTCCGATCACTGACCGGACAGCTGGTCCGGGCGTTTGGGGCGAGTATGGGTCCGGTTGTAGATGCTCTGACGTCGTGAAAAGAGCTTGGCAAAAACAAAAAACCTGAAAGCAATGATTTTTTGGGCGAACATAGTATTTGGTACCTGAGGAGCGATACAAAGATAGACCATACATATACTGGAGTATTACTGTTTGCTGTCACATGAGTTGGTCGACAAAAAATGAGCTACACAAGGAAATTTTGAGGAACAACACTTCATGTGACCGCTTCGCTGGTCAAATTAATGACGGTTCAGCTATGGAAGTCTCTCATTGAGAAGTTAGGTCTCGCACATATGGATACATCCGAGTGGCTCATGGACGATTCCATCTACCCGTGGTGGGACAAGAGAACCGACAATCGCAACCCCAACCGGCAAGCTATGGCCTCCCTCACCATGCTCGTCTCGTGGACCATTTGGAATGAAAGAAATACATGGGTGTTCCGCCACAAGAGTGTGCCACCGACCATTCTACTCATCGCCATCGTCGACGAGGCCAAGCTTTGGATGGCCGCGGGTGCAAAAAAATTAGGGAATATTTTTTTGGGCGAGTAATTGTCATGCCGAATGTGTGGGTGTGTTGTAATTCTCTAAACTCCATTCTCTCCTTATTTAATAGATGAGGCAAATCTTATGCCTCTGTTTCGATAAAAAATTAATGACGGCGGCGGCGGACCATCGGCTTGTCTGTTTGCTCGATGCGGGATGTGCCGCGTTTCGCTTTCCTTGGCCATATTCGTGGACATGGTGCGCTCAACTTGAATGAGGCAGTTGACCTCTCCTCACAACACCACAAGGAACCTCACGCTTTCAGGGCATCTACAATGGGGGTGCTTAGCCTAGGTGCTAGGCACAAAACCCTGGCCATTACGCCCAAGATCCTAGCCATTTTTTCCTATTCCTGGTCAAACCCAGGATTCATGCCCGCGTCGCCCCCGCTCGGGCAACTCGGGCGGGATCACAACCCTAGCCGTCAGGGGCTCCCCGTCCTTCCATCCCTCCCTCTGCCGCTGCCGAAGGACGCCGCCGGCCTATAGCCCGGAGGCTGACGGCAGTGGCGGGGGCCTTCCCTTTCTCTTGCGCCATGGGGCGGTGCGGTGCCCCGCGACGTGTGGTGGCATGGCCGATCTGGCCTTGGTGGCGTGGCGGGCCTGCCTTGACCGACGGCGGCGCGGCGGTCGCCTCGGCCTAGGGCGGCGATGGTGGCGGGGTGCGGCGGCCGGCCCTGCTTCGGGCAGCGGCCTTGGCTGCGTTCGGCGGCGGCGGCCGGTCCTGCGGTGATGGACCATCTGACCTCGGATCGGCGGTGACGACATGAAGGGTCTGGTGGTTGGGTCGGCGCCATGCGTGGTTTGCCCTCCGGGTAGATCTGATCTGGCCGATGCGGCCTGCTCGATGTGCGGCGGCTCAGATCGACCGCGACCCATACACACGATGCTTGACGGAGGTTCTTCGAGCGGATCCGGGTGAAAACCTCATTCTCGACTTGATGCCAAGACCGGCGTTGGCGGCACTCTTTTGTGTCATTACCTTCTTGAAGGCATCGCCATGGAGAAGCTCCAGACCTCTATCCGCTACCTCCGGGGGAAACACTAGATCAGTAGATCGGATGACGTCGGCGCGTTGGTGTCATTTCCTCCTTGGGGGCATCATTCTTGGAGTCGTACACGGGATCGAGGGACCAGTGGGCGGCTTTTTTGGTGGAGCGGTGCTTCATCCTACACATTGATGATAGTGGATCTCGGCAGCGTGGCGTAATGGAGACTCGGGGCCCAATGCACGGTGATGGACTCGCACAGGAGGAGGTAGTTGTCTGGTGTCATGGTGGCATTGATGGCAGAGTGGCCTGACAAGGTAGAAGTCTCAATATCTGCTCTGAAGACGGACCTGTGGAAGATGGCGGCGACGACACATGTGAGTGTGTCAGACCAGTTTATACCCCAGACCCGGTATGTGGCTCGGCTAGGGCTTCTGGCTCTTGATGATAGGCTTAGGTGAGTGGTCTGGGTATTTGGCCCAGCTAGCACCCCTTCATCATATGGATAGGAGTAGTGGCATATGTGGCCAAGATGACGGATTCAGACATATTGTTGTAATACTTTGTAAGGTCCTCCAGAATAATCAATAAAGTGGCCGCATGCATCTCCTAGATGCAGAGGCCGGGGGTCATCCTTCTTTTCTAAAAAAAACCAGAATTCATGCTAGCATCGATGCAACCTCTTGCGTCGGGCGCTAGCCCTTTTTTCTTCTGCGGTAAGACACGGACTCTGCTGTATAAGCGCCTCCATATTGTCATTAGCATTGGAGGACACGATAACAGCCGCTGCTACAAGATTATCCTCTTTTTTTATTTAAGCGCCCGTGCAAGTACCCTGGCATTGGACATGCCCTCACCGGATTACGGATTCGCCCTTCACCATTCTCTTTTTTCTTTTTTACAAAAATGGTCCAAATTTTATTCTTTATTTTTGCGAATAATTACTCACTCGTCTGAGCGATAAGTAATATGGGTCGGAGGAAATATCAAAATTCACCGAAAGTATAAAATACATCAAACATAATAAAAATTAAATTAACACTCTGAGACCATTCTCATCCACGCTAAATCTCATTTTCCTGGGATTAGTTTCGGCATCAGTTGATTTAGAGAAGACGTGGCGCCGAATCAAAGACGATGAGGCCAGGGCCTCTCACACTATGATTAGCATGGACTTGGCCGGAGATGGGGATGTCGCGGCGTGCCGATGTAGGACAAGAAATAGGTTGATTTGCATCAAAGTTTACGTGGGCAAACTTTTTTTTTCATGTACATGGAAAAACATTAGCCCGAAATCTCAAAAGTGCACGCGCACTTTTTTGCGAGACCGAGCGGCCGGCTGTCAACCACACGATTTCAATCACACGCGTGCATCCCCACTCCAGATGTCATCTGGTCGGGAGCCCACATCGTCATCCCATTCCAGCCAGCCGGCCTGCCCACCATCCATCCTGCTGTCTCTCACTGTCTCGCATCTCCCCAAATTCATCTGGATCCAGTCGCCGTCGGCTCCTCCGAGCGCGGCCCTCTCCGGATCCGCATGACCGCATCCACAAGCCGGCCTCCTCCTCTGGCTCGACCCCGAGATCCCCCACCCGGAACCTTCCCGGCGACGGTGCGGTCCAGGCCGCCGTGGAGCCATGGATCTAGGCCATGGCCCTCCCTGCTCGTACCTCCATCCCCTCTACCACGGTGAAGACGAGGCCCTAGCACTCGCCTCCCCCACGAGCTCCAGGCATGAGGTCCAAGACCCGCCTCATCCAGATCGGGCCGCGGTGTCGCGCCACCACCACGTGAACCCGGCTGCCTCCTCCGCCATTGACGACGTCCACACGGACGGCCGTGCACCACCAACACCACCACCTCTCCCCCGTCACTCGGCTACATGGAGGACGTGTAGGTGCTCCCTGCGGCCTCTCCTCTCTCTCTCTCTCCATAGTTGCAATGGATGCCTGCAAAAAAATTTAAGAACAAGTACGAGCTAGCTAAGGGATCAACAGAATCCAGCACCAGATCACCTGATGCAGTAATTCAGGAACATCATTTGCTTTTTTGTTTCTGGTATTTGATCTGATGCATTTATACCTGACATGGGTGTTCCTTCCATTGCAATGATGGGATTAGTCTGCATTTCGTACATCAATTTCTAGTTTGAGTTGCTATGGTCGACCAGAGTTAGGTGTACAAGTTTGTTGTCTGACTTAATGTGTAACTATCTCACAATGATCAATTCATAATGTGGTTCGTGTTAACTAGTAGCATAAGTTCATCAGGATCATTATTCTGTGTTCTTTCTATCAGGATCATCATTTTGTGTTGTATCAGGGTCAATGACCAATCTGGACGGTCTCTTTTCAGATGGTAGTTGAACGCGGAGAAGGGAGATACTAGCATGCTTTGCGTTCGTCAATCTGGACGGTCTTTCAGGTGGTGTTTGAACGCAGGGACGGAAATACTAGCAAGCTGCTACTGATGATTTTTACACACATGCCTTGTACGAGCTCATGGCAGCTCCGCGCGGCTGTGATTGAACTTGGCCTTGTACGAGCTCATGGCAGCTTCCCATCAATATCTGGTATGTCATGTCAGGAAATGCAAGTTGTTTTTTCTACTGCCGCTCAAGTTGCACAGGCACTTGTATCAGTACGCATTTCTGATACAACTTAATCTTATCTCTGTAGCACACTCGCTAGAAGGCCGTTGATTTGGATGAAATTGGGTGTCCTACATTCTGCTACTTTTGTGCTATGCTTGTTGCCTCTGTATGCTTCAGGTATAGAAAATCCTATCCACTTTCATGAAGATACAAAGACTAGATGACATTTTTGTTTAAGCCTTGTTTAAGTTGATCTATTTTGCTATTCATATTTTTTTGTTGGCATGTGTAGCAGTTGTAGTTGCACACATAATAGTTCTCAGTTGGATATGACCATCAAGCAGTTACACAACACAACAATACTAAATTGGCTAGATGAATCTAGCTCTCACATTGCTTACTTCAATTTAGCTAGACGCGGGTCATTGTAAGCTCGACCAACTACTATTTGTAAACTAGAAGCATGCATACTCTCGTCCGCATATGTACAGTACTTTCGGCATCTTGCTCAAGGAGCTATGGTGATTAGGATTAGTGGTGAGTTTGTACAACGATTAGGGTTGAGTTGGATTTTCGCGGCGGGTTGTTCTAATTTCGCAACTATTGATATGGTTCAGCATCCTATCTTGATCCATCTATTTTTGCCTAGACTACAATTGTCCCGTTAAACATGATACTCTCTCTAGAGCTTCATTACATTATGTACCTCTTTTTTTCTTGTAAATGCATCTGTGTGGTTTCTCTGTTTTCTCGTAAGTTGCCACATGTAAGTAACTAGTTGGCTACTTTGTTGTAATAGTTGCACAGGAACGCAAACGTAGTTGGATGACTCATATACATATCTCACTTGGCTAGCCAACTTATGAAGTTGCACACTAAGGGCTAACCAGTTGCACAAGCGATGATATTTAGACTTGGGAAATTTACTTGCGATGTTGATTCAACTTGGGTTTCTATGGCAGCTGAAGTAGAAAATGCAAATTTTGTAGCTTAACAGTTGTAATCTTATCTTACCAGATATTGATGGGAGCAATCAGACTTTTGATGTCTATGCAGTTCATCTATGTTATCGATAATTTTTCATTCAGTCATCTAATCCACCTCCACTTATGCGTGTATAGTCTGCTACCTTACCCAAATAGTACCAGTACTGAAATATTAACAACATTTTCATTCTCACAGATTGTTAACTCAACCCCTTCTAGGTATTTTTCTAGGAAAAACAGTCAAATTCATTTGTACAGATGCATCACTTTTGTGATCCTGCTAGCCAATCTCTGGTATGATGCTTGAATTTTTGATGATTGGAGTGTTGATATGTACAAGAGTTTTTTAGAATTGTGATCTTCAAGTTTTTTAGAATTGTCCCAAGAGTATGTAACGACTTGGCATCCTCAGACTTTCTAGTTGCAGAATAGTATCTAATTAGTTGGCAACCTCAGTAATTCTAGCTGCACAACAATATACAACTAGTTGACATCCTCAGCTTCTCTAGTTGCACAAGAACTCAGATTAGTCCCATCTTAAAAAAATTGAGGATTGCCGAAGAGTATGTAACGACTTGACATCCTCAGGCTTTCTAGTTGCAGAATAGTATCTAATTAGTTGGCAACCTCAGTAATTCTAGTTGCACAACAATATACAACTAGTTGACATCCTCAGTTTCTCTAGTTGCACAAGAACTCAGATTAGTCTCATCTTAAAAAAATTGAGGATTGCCCGAAAGTATGTAACGACTTGGCATCCTCAGGCTTTCTAGTTGCAGAATAGTATCTAATTAGTTGGCAACCTCAGTAATTCTAGTTGCACAACAATATACAACTAGTTGACATCCTCAGCTTCTCTAGTTGCACAAGAACTCAGATTAGTCCTATCTAAAACAAATTGAGGATTGCCCAACAGTATCTAACGACTTGGCACCCTCAGATTTTCTAGTTGCAGAAGAGTGTCTATTTAGTTGGCACCCTCAGCAATTCTAGTTGGACAACATTATCCAAGTGGTTGACATCCTCAGCCTCTCTAGTTGCACAAGAATTCAGATTAATCCCATCTTAAAAAATTTGAGGGATTGTCCAACAGTATCTAATGATTTGGCACCCTCAGGTTTTCTAGTTGCAGAAGAGTATCTCTTTAGTTGGCACCGTCTGCAATTCTAGTTGGACAACATTATCCAAGTAGTTGACATCCTCAGCCTCTCTAGTTGCACAAGAATATCTCATTAGTTGGCATCATCAGCATTTCTAGTCGCACAAGAATATCTCATTAGTTGGCATCATCAACATTATCCAACAGTATCTCATTTTCTAGTTGTATTTTTAAAAATATCAAATGAAGGGTATCACCAGCCTTTTTTAGTTGGCATGGTTAGTTATATACTTGCACAAGTTTTCACTCAACTGTTCTTTTTTTAATGCCCAGAATGTCAACGCAGAAGTTGAGATGAATGGAGAGAATCCAGACTGCCCGTCACAGGCTGGTAGGATAATGGCGTCCCTAGGGAGATTTGTCAAGTTGAATAAAGAACTGACTCCAATGCAAGGAGCAAATTTGTGTGAGAGGCTATTCGGGGGGTCTTCTGAACGTAGCTGAGACGCTGCCTACGGAGCTGACCAAGTACCTAGTGCAGTGCTACAAAACAGAAACTTCAAAAACCACAGCTGTCACAGTTGCACATGTTTGCTAGTATAGTTGGTACATCAAGGCTTCTCTAGTTGCACATAGTATGCAAAAGTTGGCACATGAAGGTTTTCACCTAGTTCCACATGTTTTTGCTGGTTTTATGGTCCATTAATCTTCTGTCTTTTTCACCCCCCAGAATTGCACATACTATGCAAAAGATGGTACAGGAGTTCATACATAACACATAGTAAAGGGGAGCCTGTTGGCTTCAGTGCCTGGGGATTTTTTTTGCTGGTAACAAGATCTCCACAAGGAGGTTGAGAGAACAGCAGGTAGGGAGGATCAACATGCATAGAGGGGAAGGGGAGGGATATGAGAAGGGGAAACTCACAGGGTTTTTGTTGCAGCTTTTTCCCTTGATTTCCTCAGTTTGGATCTCAGCTTCTTCTCCTTGCCATGACGATCTAGGGGTTTTCCTTAGCAGACAACCATTTTTCGTGGGTAAAAGAAGATCTTTCGGGAAGGAGGAAAGGACAGGAAAGGAGAGGAGAGAGAGCTTTTGTAGCGCTGGGGTGGAGGCATGATCGGTTGGCGGAGCTGGTCGCTCCAGGACGCCCGCCTGGTGCGCGCTGGTCGTGGGGGACCGGCGGTTTCCTTTTTGGTACGGGGGACCAAAATTTTCCTTTTTTGCCGGCCGCTCGGGACTGTTTCTGTTGTGCGCTCTCGACAGGAAAAAGGCGGCCGAAAAGTGGTGGGGGTGAGCGCTTTCCTTCCTGGGACAGGGGGGACAGGGAGTTTTCTTTTTTGCCTGGCCGCTCGCGAGCGCTAGCGAGCACCCTGCCGCTCGCTAGACGCGTCCAAACATTAGAACCCGAAACTTTGTAGATCAATATCACACAAATACTACCATGTGCATAATTTTTTCCAGGTTTTTATGCGGAACCGATTATTTTAGAAATGATGCAACTCATTTAAAATGTGAAATTTGACAAATTTATGTTTCATAAAAAATCATTTTATACGCATAGTGGCATTTGTATATCGTTGACCTGCAAAGTTCCAAGGTCAGATGTTTTCTTACTTGGAAGAAACAAAAAACAAAACGGAGAAATTTCTATAGAAAGATAATTAATACAGGTCTTGATGCAGATTGGATGACCTAAATAGAAGATGCAACTACATGGAAGTATGGAAAATCCACAATCCAGAGTGATGGTGTGGGTGCAATGCGGGGTGCAGTCACCGAGAGTTGGGCCTGGGCAGGGCTCTGGGCGGACATAGGAGGCAGATCAAGCATGGCCGGGTGGTGAGACGGACATGGCACCGTTTGGCGGGGGCGACAATATTAAGGGGGGGGGGGGTCACATGAAGGAATGAACAAGAGTAAGAAGAGGAAGAAGCAGCGTTATCAGCCGTTTGATTTTATTTTAAACGATCTAATACCAGATGATGCAAAACATTAGTAGTATTTTACTGTTCTAATAGTAAACTATTTTAAAACGATACCCAAACAAGAAGAAAATGGAAGAAGGGAAATAAAGCAGTGGCAGTATCGTAAAAGTTACCAGCCGCAAGTGCAAAACCGTCATCTAAACCCCTGCATAAACGATCTCCCCTTCGTCTTCTCTCTTGGCCACCGCCACCTCTCTCCGCGCGCACCACCGCCAGCGCCACTCGAAACCCCCCAACACTTGCGAGCCCTGAGATCTACTCGAGATGTGGCGCGGCTGTGTCTCGCGCGGCCTCTCCAAGGCCAAGGCCTCAGCCTCTAGGCTCTTCTCCACGACCTCGGTACCCTCGATCCCCTCTTTCTTTCTGCTTCATCTGATCGACGTAGTTTCCCCGAAATTTTCGAGTATTCTTATAGTTGATCGCGGAGCTGGGGGTTTTTAGGTGGAAATTCTACCTTTTTCTTCGAGTAATCTTGGTTTTCCTTCCGCAAAAACAAAGAGAGTAATCTTGGTTTTCTATGCGATGAGATGGCTTAGTGTTCGAGGAATGCACGACGATTGATTGTTCTTCTGTGCCTGTGAGCATTTGCAGTCCTCGTACACGGTGGTGGACCACTCGTATGACGCGGTGGTGGTGGGCGCAGGAGGCGCAGGTCTCCGGGCGGCCATCGGGCTCTCGGAGCACGGCTTCAGCACCGCCTGCATCACCAAGCTCTTCCCCACGCGGTCGCATACCGTCGCAGCTCAGGTATAGTACAATTATCGTCGCAAACCCTGGGTATCTGTGTATCCTGTTATTCTATTTAATTAATGAAATGAAATTCGCTGTAAGACATATAAGACAGAAACTGTTTCTTTTTCCGTGTGCCGTTTGGTGCTAATTTCCGTTGGTTAGTCAGTTTGGGAATAGGTGTTCGCAGACGAACACGTCACGTGTACCCTCGACGCCGGGGGTGGTGCACCGCAGCTCACGTTGAAGGAGTCTCACCGGAAGCGCGATTCGCAAGTCGACCGGCGAGAGCTTTTGAAGACCCGAAACCCTACACTCCCGGGAGGGACCCCGTCGGGGAGTATGGTGGCTATGGGCTGCCCTAGGTCGGTCAAGCCGCCCCTAGGGCCTCGGTATTCGCAGCTCTCCAACACGAAGAACGACGAAGAACGAGGGAGCAAGAACGAGGGAGGAACAAAACGTAGATGAAAAAGCTGTAGATGCGTTTGCGATTGTGTGTTGTTGTTCAATCGGCCGTCACCCCTTGTCTATATAAGAGGCGGGTGGACTTCCCGTACAAGAAAAGGACTTGCCTAGCCGTCCAAATCATCAAAACCTAATAAAACACGGACTATTCACAACCCCCGGCCCGGATGTCCGGCTCAAGGCCCGGATGATCCGGCCTAGCCCAATTTTTTGACAGCAGCTCACTGTTTTGGCTCTAGAATCCTCATACGACCTCGGATTTGGATGTTTTTTATATCCAAATCAACCGTCTCGACGAGACGCACAACTTTCATGTTGAACACTTTTTCATCCGAGGCCATCTTGAGGGTGTTTCGGGCCGTTTTCTAAAGTCTGCAGCAGAAAAACTTGTCCGGACGTCCGGACGATTGCCCGGATTGTCCGGCCTTTACCCGGATCATCCGGGACTTGACCCAGATCATCCGGCTTCAGCGCCAACCTTCTGGTGTCTTGATGCTCCAATTACCCGGATGATCCGGATCCCGGCCCGGATGATCCGGCCAAACATTGCTGCAGCGCACAGTTTTGCCTCTAACTTTTGCATACGATCTCGGATGGGGACGATCTTTATATCAAAATCGTCCGTTTCAACGAGACGAAGAACTTTGCAGTTGTAAGTTTTTCCATCCGAGGCGGTCTTAGTTAGGTTTCATGTCATTCTTTAACCTGGTGTCAATACGAGCATCTCTAAGATTGACATAACCTTTGCATACGAGCTTCGTTTTGGACCATCTCTATATTTATATCGATTGGCTCGAAGAGAGCCATCCAGTGGTGACATGAACTCATAATTCTAACATCATCTCATTATAGCCTTTGTCACTCTTTGTGATCATGCCATTTTCGAGCGTCAACACATGCCCCCCTGTTTTTCGGCAAAGCTTGGATGCCGAAAAATAATTTATCCATAGTTTGTTCTAAGGACGATGTCAACACCCCATCGGCCATTTATATGTTCTTAGGGCGATAGTTTTATATCGGCCACACCTTTTCTTAGGGCGATAGTTATATATCGACCATATATTTTCTCAGGGCGATAGTTATATATCGGCCGTTGCCTGTCTAGGCTTCTTGCCACACACTTGGATGATACTTCTTTAAATATTTGTCATTGAGAGCTCGAGGTAACAATGTGCCTTGTATGGATTCCACCAAATACGAGTTTCCGGGAACTATTCTTGTAATCCTAAAAGGACCTTCCCAACTTGGAGACCACTTCCCAAATTTTCTATCTTTCGAACCAATTGGTAGAATCACCTTCCACACGAGATCGCCAACTTGAAAATTCTTCAATTTGACCTTCTTATTGTAAGCTCTTGCTACCCTCAACTTATCCCTCTCTATGGCCTTTAAAGCAACCAAACGTTTATCGGCAACTTCATCAATATTGTCCATCATCAAGTTATAGAAGTCCACAGCCGATAAATCATTTTGTTTGGCTATTCTCAAAGCATTCAAATTCACTTCCACTGGTAAAACGGCCTCCTGACCATATACGAGCTCATATGGAGTCACCTTTGTAGCACCATGCCTTGAGACCCTATGTGCCCACAAAGCTTCGGACAATAGCTCATGCCATCTCCTTGGATTATCCCCAATCTTCTTCTTGATGAGCTTGATTAATATTTTATTACTAGACTCAGCTTGTCCATTGGCTTGGGCATAATATGGAGAGGAATTGAGCAACTTTATCTTATATGATTCAGCAAATTCTCTGACTTGATGTGACATAAAGGATGAACCTTGGTCCGTAGTTAATGTTTGAGGAATGCCGAATCTATGAATAATATGTTTAGTTATGAATTGAATTACCTTTGTATGCGTCATATTTTTTAGTGGTATTGCTTCAGACCATTTAGTGAAATAATCAGTCGCCACCAACACGAACCGATGCCCCTTTGAAGAAGAAGGATGAATCTCTCCAATAAAGTCTAATCCCCAACCTCTAAAAGGCCACGGCTTGATAATAGGATGTAACATAGCAACGGGAGCCAACTGGATATCACCAAACTTTTGACAAGCTTCACATCCTTTATAATACCGGAAGCAATCATTAACCATCGTCGGCCAATAAAACCCGGCACGTCGTAATAGCCATTTCATCTTGGGAGCCGACTGATGAGTGCCACAAATACCTTCATGGACCTCTCCCATAGCAACTCTCGCTTGGTCCTCGTCCAAGCACTTTAAAAGAACATCATCAACCGTTCGGCGATAGAGACCATCATCTCTCATTGTGTATTTGAAAGCCATACGCCGAACAGTCCTGTCCACCCTTTTACTAGGATCACACAAATAATCAATAATGGGTTTCCTCCAGTCTTGATTTTCTCCTTGTCTCGGCGTCCAATAACCGTCGGCTCAAATAAGTAATAGCATGCTCCTTTCCTTCGGTCTCTTGAGTCAAAACAGCACCAATAACACCTTCCTCCGCTGCAACATAAAGTCTAAATGGCTCCCTGTGCCTGGGCGCTTTCATAACCGGAGGAGTGCACAAATATTTCTTAATCATATCAAATGCCTCTTGCTGTTTTGCCCCCCAAGTAAAATCAACATCATTCTTTAACCGAAGGATAGGAGTAAATCAACCTTCCCTGATAGATTGGCTATGAACCTCCTCAAATGATTGACCTTGCCAAGGAATTTTTTCATATCTCTCTTGCATGTTGGAGCCCCTACTTTCTGTATAGCTTCTATCTTTTTGGGATCAATTTTCACGCCATCTTCATGAATAATGAAACCCAGAAACTTCCCAGCCGATACACCAAAGGCACACTTCAAAGGATTCATTGTCAGCCCATATTTCTTCATTCTTTCAAAAGCCAAACGCAAATCGGCTAAGTGAGATTCGAAAGCATCCGATTTGACAACAATATCATCAATATAAACCTCAAGTATTACACCAAGTAAATCATGAAAAATTAAATTCATAGCCCTTTGATACGTGGCACCAGCATTTTTTAATCCAAAGGTCATCACTGTCCACTCAAATAAACCAAGAAAACCGGGACATCAAAAAGCCGTTTTGGACATGTCCTCCTCGGCCATAAAAATCTGGTTATACCCCGCATTACCATCAAGAAAGCTAATGACCTTATGTCCAGAAGCATCATTAATAAGCATATCAGCTATTGGCATGGGATACTCATTTTTAGGTGTAGCTCTATTCAAATCTCTGAAATCAATGCACACCCTCAACTTGCCCGAGCCTTTTTTCTCTACTGGTACAATGTTAGAAATCCACTCGGCATACCTACAAGGTCTAATAAAATTAGCTTTAAGCAAACGACCGATCTCTTCCTTGATCCGGTCATATGTTTTTGGATTAAACTTTCTGGCCGATTGCTTGTATGGTCTAAAACCGTCCTTTATAGGTAACCGATGCTCCACTAGCTCTCGGCTTAAACCCGACATCTCATGATATTCCCATGCAAAGCAACAAACATATTCTTTCAATAGCTCAATCAACTTAGCCTTATGATCGGCTCTTAAATTTTCGTTTACAAATGTCGGCCTAGGAATTGAACCATCTCCTATATCTATCTCTTCTAATGGATCGGCCGATGTAAAACCTTGTCCTAACTTATCCATATCATCTATCTCTTCTATGGACTCATACATATCGTTCTCATTGGACCGATATTCTACAAGACGCTTTTGTAACCACTCTGAGTTAGGATCCATTTAAGTACATCATACCTTGGAGCCGATTATCGCCAACCGGCTTTAAAGAAATGGGCACGAAACCACTTTTTGTGGCGCTAAGAAAATCATATTCTGATAAGTCACGCCCCGTCAAGCAAGTAGCATTGGGGTGTTGCCAATCCACCGATGCATCGGCCAAAGCAACACAAGCCGAATTATCCGCATGAATGACTTCTACTTCATCATCAACCCATTGAATCAAAAACTGGTGCATAGTAGATGGCACACATTGGTTCGCATGAACCCAATCGCGGCCTAATATCACATTGTAGTTACCTTGCACCTCGGCGACAAAGAATGCGGTAGCCAAAGTTTTGCTTCCCACCGTAAGCTCCACATACATCACACCTTTGGCTTCAGTTTTCTCTTTGCCTTCAAATCCATTAAGCACCATGTTGGTCTTTATTAACTCTTCATCACGCAGCCCCAATTTTTTGAAGACCGAATATGGTATAAGATTCACCACAGCACCACCATCGACAAGCATTCTAGCAACCGGCGATCCATTAATATGACCTTTAAGGAACAATGGCTTCAAGTGCGTCACCGGTTCTTTTGGCTTCTCGAATATAGCATTTTTAGGACCAAAATCTAGCTGAGCTACTTCCCCTTCTTCATCTATAGCACGAAATTTAGCGGGTAAGTAATACACCATATTAATATCCATACCTTCATGAACTGGTGTAGACTCATAATCAATCATTTCATCTCCTTCCGCAAGCATGTCCACTGACTCCGAAACATCTTCAAGGGAAGAGGAAGTAGTAGGCAAAGTGGACGATGTAATAGTAGCCGCATCGTCCTCCGTTGGTGGTGTAGGTGTTGCTATGATCAATGCAGAGGCTGCAATGTTTTCCTTTTGCTTTGGCCTCCACACTTGTTTTGGGGGTACCATGGGACGGCTTTCATTGAATAATTTATCCCTTAGCTTTTCTGCTTCTTGTTCCTCCTTCTCATGACTTCTCATGCGCTGCAATCTCCTTTTTTGCGCCTTGGTCAGACCAGAAGGACACCACTTAGGCTGAGTATATCTTGGATCCCTCGACTTGGCCTTGCTTATGCTAGCTTCATGATCATTAGCCATGGGGCCTTGCTGGACTGCAGCCACATCTTTATTAGAATCAGCCGGATTATCAACAATAATCGGCTCTTTGATTATTAATTCTTTAGTGCCTATCATAATAGTTTCACCATTAGCATTCTTCTCCTTTTGCTTGCTAGGCTCTGAAATTTCAGCACTTGGTGATTTGGCACGCCACACTTGTCGGTTGACCCTTTTTTGATTATCTTGTATTGGCCGATTGACACCATTGTTCAAACGGCCTCGTGTGGGATAAGAAAGCCTCTCATGAACGGGCCTCCTTGGTTCTGCCCAACCCGGATGAAAAGCATAAGGGGCCATTGGGGGCTGCCCCCATCCTCCATTGAAGCCTCCCATGTAGTATGGCGCATAGGGGGGCGGAGCCATCCATGGTCCTGGTGCCCATGACCCATATGGCCTTGCATGATGATGAGATTCTTCCCTCGAAGGTGATCTTGAGCGCTTCAAATTTGATGACCGGTTAGAGCTAGAACCGGCCGCTTGATTGGCATACTTGGACAACAACATATCAAAAGTTGGCTTGATTCTCTTGCGCTGCACTTTAGCTTCATTCGTCTTCCACTTGCCAACCTATGGACTCTTGGGCTTAACAAATTTGACATGAGTGTTCTCTTGCACTTGTGATTGCCCCCCGAGTGTAGGATTCTTGATGGTGATCTTGATTACCTCCTTGCCACCGGGTTGCTTGTCAAGCACAACTTGTCTCCCCAAGACCTTGTTGCTCTCCTCATTTTTCCTGGGCTCACCAATGACAATATTATTTTTATTAGCTGATTCGGCTATGTCCGGCCAAATGAGCAGCTTCTTCCCTTCTAAATCCATGGTGTTCATTGGAAAGGGCTGTTTATCAACTTGCATCTCAGAAAAGTTCAATCGTCCGTCATTAATGGCCGATTGTATCTGTCGTCGAAAAACATTGCAATCGTTAGTAGCATGAGAAAAAGAATTATGATACTTGCAATAAGCACGTTGTTTCATCTCTTCAAACGGCGGTAAACTATGAGATATTCTAATAATCTTAGCCTGCAGCAAAGCATCAAATATTCTATCACACTTAGCAATGTTAAAAGTAAACTTCATCTCTTCATCACAATTCTTATGAATCGGTTTCAGATCATTGCAAGTAAAGGGTTTGGCCTTAGATGGCCAAACAAATTCAGTAGCAAAAACATCACCCTCATCGTCCGAGTGATCACTATCATATTCCACCATATTCATCTTTGGACGATCAGCTTTGTATCTATGCACTTCTTTGAGATCTTTGCTTCGGCTTTCCTGAGCCAAAGCCCTTTGTAAGACTTGGTTAATATTTAAGAACTCATACGCCTTCTAGCTTTTCTCTAATGGGAGTTCTCAAACCACTCAGCACTAGGTCTGCCAAGTCTCTCTCGGTTATCACCAAACTAAAACATCGGTTTTTCGTTTCTCTGAATCTCTTGACGTAATCGGAGACCGATTCATCATGCTTATGTTTAACCAATGTTAGATGTGACAACTTGAGTTCATTGTCGCCGCTGTAAAAGTGATCATGAAATTTCTGCTCTAGTTGCGACCAAACTCGAATGGAACCATGTGGCAAAGAAGAAAACCATGAAAATGCGGTACCAGTTAATGATAAAGGAAATAAACGCACTTTCAACTCATTTAGTGAACCTGCTTCACCTAATTGTGCTAAGTATTGACTAACATGCTCCCATGTGGTTTTTGTGCCCTCTCCATTGAACTTAACAAAATCTGGAATTTTATATCCTGGAGGGCACTAGATGGCATCAAAGTACTCGGGGTACGGCTTTTGGTAAATCCGATTCCGAGGTAACTCAACCCCAAAATTCTCTCGAAGCATCTTAGCCATCTCCTCTCTAAGATTAGCTAGACCATCATCCATAGCGGACGATGAAGCTTGTGGCAGTGGCATAGGAGGAGTATGGTTACTAGCTGTAGGTAGGAATTGTGGCAGGTATGTCGACCCATAATTTACTAGTGGTCGAGTGGTTGTAGCTGTAGGTAAGGTTGGGTTCGGCGTTGCCACCGAACCTGGCATGCTCATAATAGGATTAATGGGTGCAGCCACAATCTGATTTGTTTGGGTAGGATAATAAGCCATCGGCACGGGAGGCGCTGATGCAATAGGTAAAGCCAGATTAGGGTTTTGCACACTAGCAGCTACACCATCATTACCACTAGTCGATTGAGATGTATTCTTCTGAGCATTAGTATTTTCTATGAAAGTTTGATAGACTAGATTGTTACCATCAGCAATACGACTTTCAATCTCAGCCCACTGCTCAGGAGAAAAGGTAGTACTCACAGAAGGTTTAACCTGCTCGGCTTGAAGAGGAGGGAACTTGATTTCTTCAATCGGAGTGATGTTGCCTTGGCGATCCTTCTTGAACTTTGCAAGGAACTCCTGCAAATCCTTCTCTTCGCGCGCCTTCTTGTACTCCTCATAGACTTGGCGATGATCGGCCGATATCTCATCAAGACTGGGCTTAATGATGTTATCGACGTCTACCTCAGATGGCTTGGGAAGATCGGACATGGTGGACGATGATGATTGATCTTCGTTCCCCAGCGGAGTCGCCAAAAAGTGTGTTCGCACACGAACACGTCACGTGTACCCTCGACGCCGGGGGTGGTGCACCGCAGCTCACGTCGAAGGAGTCTCACCGGAAGCGTGATTCGCAAGTCGACCGGCGAGAGCTTTTGAAGACCCGAAACCCTACACTCCTGGGAGGGACCCCGTCGGGGAGTGCGGCGGCTATGGGCTGCCCTAGGTCGGTCAAGCCGCCCCTAGGGCCTCGGTATTCGCAGCTCTCCAACACGAAGAACGACGAAGAACGAGGGAGCAAGAACGAGGGAGGAACAAAACGTAGATGAAAAAGCTGTAGATGCGTTTGCGATTGTGTGTTGTTGTTCAATCGGCCGTCACCCCTTGTCTATATAAGAGGCGGGTGGACTTCCCGTACAAGAAAAGGACTTGCCTAGCCGTCCAAATCATCAAAACCTAATAAAACACGGACTATTCACGACCCCCGGCCCGGATGTCCGGCTCAAGGCCCGGATGATCCGGCCTAGCCCAATTTTTTGATAGCAGCTCACTGTTTTGGCTCTAGAATCCTCATACGACCTCGGATTTGGACGTTTTTTATATCCAAATCAACCGTCTCGACGAGACGCACAACTTTCATGTTGAACACTTTTTCATCCGAGGCCATCTTGAGGGTGTTTCGGGCCGTTTTCTAAAGTCTGCAGCAGAAAAACTTGTCCGGACGTCCGGACGATTGCCCGGATTGTCCGGCCTTTACCCGGATCATCCGGGACTTGACCCAGATCATCCGGCTTCAGCGCCAACCTTCTGGTGTCTTGATGCTCCAATTACCCGGATGATCCGGATCCCGGCCCGGATGATCCGGCCAAACATTGCTGCAGCGCACAGTTTTGCCTCTAACTTTTGCATACGATCTCGGATGGGGACGATCTTTATATCAAAATCATCCGTTTCAACGAGACGAAGAACTTTGCAGTTGTAAATTTTTCCACCGAGGTGGTCTTAATTAGGTTTCATGTCATTCTTTAACCTGGTGTCAATACGAGCATCTCTAAGATTGACATAACCTTTGCATCCGAGCTTCGTTTTGGACCATCTCTATATTTATATCGATCGGCTCAAAGAGAGCCATCCAGTGGTGACATGAACTCATAATTCTAACATCATCTCATTATAGCCTTTGTCACTCTTTGTGATCATGCCATTTTCGAGCGTCAACAATAGGATGAATTTTTTTTGAACGATCCAGCAAAACGCTGGTTTATATATTAAGCAGTAACAGGCTGATCCGTGGATCCAAGGAGGAAAGTAAAAGAACAGTAAGAGAAAAATAAAAAGGCCCCGGAAAGGCCTGAAAGAGTTCCCAATCTTTCATGACGGATCCCTGAAAGGGGTCTCCGGACATTTTGCGCCGGCCATACGCCAAAGATCGCCGCGACTATACCGGTGACAGGCGCAATAACCACGCTGAAAGTGCAGTTGTTTCTCTCCTGCCACAGCTCCTAATCCCCCATGATGATCATTGACTCGATTTCCTTATTGTGGTGACCTTGCGAGGCATAGACGATCCCCATGGCAAACTCCGTTGAAGTTTGATTTGGAAGTCTGGCGCGCCCCTTTCGGTGAAGTTTTTCATATACCTAGCCTCCTTGAATCGCTGCTGGACTGCCGACCGGCTTGCTCGGCGTGGTCTACAGCACGAGCCGACATGCGTCTTCTGCCTCCAGGAGCCAGAGTCTTTGCATCATATCTTGGTGGGATGCATTTTTGCTCGGTCTGTCTGGCACGAGATCCTCAGCTGGTGCTCCCCCTCCACCCTCCCGCCCGATGGATCTTCCGGCTTCTTCGCTTGGCTCTCCGTGGCCCTCCTCAGGTTACCTGCTACCACTCGCCGCGGCCTCACTACCTTGGCTGGCCTTGTGGCCTGGACGCTTTGGCGCCACCGGAATGCGGTTATCTTTGACAAGATCGCCCCGTCTACCCCGACCGTGGTCACCACTATTCAAGACGACGCACGCTCCTGGGCCATCGCCGGAGCCAAAGGACTTAGTGCTTTTATTCCTGTAACCTGATCTTGTATGAGGGGCTGAGCAACCCCATCACTCTATGCTCACTTGAACGCCACGGACACGCCTTCTTGCGTACGTGTATGTGGCGTCGGCCTGTTGTATTCCTCCTTTCTCTCTATCAATGCAAAGATACGCTACAAAGCGTATTCGCGAAAAAAAAACTCCGTTGAACTGCCCTCGCATGCCAATAAATTACCATTTGGCAGGGCTATTTATTTTTCTCTGGTACTCCTTGTGTAGTATGCTAATCAAGTGAGAAGAGAGTAGAAGAGTGAAAGGCAGCCAAGTGGTTCTAAGCTGATGCTAGCCTGAGCATTAGGTTGGATCAATATTGTTGCAGTTCGCAAGGAGGAGTGGAGCATCTGTTCTCAGACTGCTGGATTTCATAATTAACAGTTTGTTAGGGGTGACCAAGGTAAGGCAGTGAATAAAGTCTTGTATAGAATAAGCCGAAGTTCTGCTGTGTTTGGTCCAAAAATTAAATGATACGTGGGCCTAAAATCTGCGAATTATGTGTGACCCTGTTATTTCCATCCCTGAATTAGGCGTAGTATTCGCATTTCTCAGCAATGCGTGTTTCATGCTAAAGCAGATGTGCTGTTCAGGACTTTTTGCGTGCTTTCCTTGACTTGTAAGGTTATTATGTTAAGGAATATTCATATTGATGCCATACCATCCTAAGTTTGTAATGTCGAAACTCTCAATTTGTCAGCATGCATTCTATCTGACAAATTTCTGTGCTACTATGCCACTGACCTGTGCTTGCTTGACTTGTAATGTTGCATTTTCCATGTAGGTGTAAGGTCACTTTCAGGCTTTGTGTCTTTTGCACTACTAATATGAACTGCTAGATTTCCTGTTTAGTTGTGAGCTATTGTCTAAAGTTTTTTTTGACTTTGGGCATGCACTAACATGCAAGAATGTATGCAGGGAGGCATAAATGCTGCTCTAGGAAACATGAGCGAAGATGACTGGAGATGGCATATGTATGATACGGTCAAGGGAAGCGACTGGCTTGGTAAGCTACTCCACAAATTTTGATGTTTTAGGGAAAATACGTAGAGGTTATAATCATAGAAATTTGAGAGCTAATGCAAACTGACATCTTTCTAAGCAACTGGCGTGAAAACCCATTCATTTTTAACAGAACCTACAAAACCTCATTGAAATTTCTTTATAATATGCAATTCTTATCCACTTTCAGGTGATCAAGATTCTATCCAATATATGTGTAGAGAAGCACCAAAAGCTGTTATACCGAAATAGGCTTACGCCCCGCTATATTGATATAGCAACCACCCGATACAACAATCCGGTCCACGCTGGGGCAAACAGCACAAGCACGCCCAAAAGAAATAACAAGAGAAAATAAGAGAAGAAATGCCAACAACGCCGGATCGACGAAAGCTACGGCACACCGCGATCGTTGCGCCCACCGAAGATAACCACCACGCTCCAAAGCCACCGAGTTGCCGTGTACCAAGCACCACCTTCAAGAAGGAATGCGACGATGACGACGCTGCTGCCCGGACGAGTCCTAGGATTTCTCCCGGTACACGGAGGGTAGAGGGGGGAGAGGGTCACCCGACGCCCTTCAAGAAGGATGGTGGCGCCCGCAGGCATCACCGCGTTGGTGCCGGCAAGACCCGACATGGATTTCTCCCGACCTCTCGCGCCCACCACCCAGGACCAACCTTCGGCTCCACCACACCCGCCGCCCACCAACATGCGCCAACAGTCACGAGGACACCGCCGTCGTCTCACCACGGCCAACGAAGCGAGGCCGGCCGGATCCAAACGAGACACCCGAAGACAAGGACCGGCAGCACCGCAGCCACGAGGGAGGGAACAACCTCCACCGGCTTAGGCGGTAGCAGACCGGGCATAGCAGCAGAGGCACACCAGACCCCCTGTCCGGCCAGGCCCTGCGTGGGCCCGTGAAGCTTCGCCGCCGTGCTGCAGCAGTCGCGGCACAGCAGCCGCCGTCCCTGTCACGAGGAGCTCACCGGAAACCACCGGAGAACAGCCCACTGCGGCCACCAGCAGGCCCGCCCCGACCCAGATCGGGCCCGTAGGGCCTAGATCTGGGCCAGCCGAGCGCCGCCGGCCGCCGCAGGCCATGGGCCGTCACCGCCGCCAAGGGGCAACGCCTCCGCATCGCCGCCGTCCAGATCCGCGCCGGAACGCCGCCGGCCGAAGGGCTCCGCCGCCAGGACCGCTCACCCGAGCCGGGGTCCAGCGACGGGTGAAGAAGGAGGGCCGCCACCGCCGGACTGCGGGGCGCCGCGCGGGCAACGCCCGGCCGCGCCCGCCGGCGGCAGCGGCGAGGGGGAAGGGGGGCGGGGACTCGCGGGGAGGGGGAGGGGTGGGGAGCCGCCCCGGTCGCCTCGCTCGGGGAGGGCGACGCGGGGGCACGGGGGGGGGGGGGGGGGGTTCGGACCCTCACCAAAAGCTGTTATAGAACTTGAAAATTATGGATTGCCATTTTCAAGAACTGAAGATGGAAAGATATACCAACGTGCATTTGGAGGCCAGAGTTTAGATTTCGGGAAAGGTACTTTCTAACTTAAGTGTAAGAAGGAAACCTTCATAGTATCTTATTCCTCATCCTACCACTATCTGCTATCATCAGGTGGACAGGCCTACCGATGTGCATGTGCTGCTGACAGGACAGGGCATGCTATGCTCCACACGTTATATGGTCAAGCCATGAAGCATAACACTCAGTTTTTTGTAGAATATTTTGCACTAGACCTTCTCATGGACAATGAAGGTAAGATAACTATGTTATTCAGATTGTCATGTATCTTCTCCCCTCATATCTGGTAGCACACGAGATTCAATTTGAATTAGATAAATTATTTCGATTTGAAATGAATTGCTCTGCCAGACATCTTAGATTCAACTTTTTTTTTCTTGTGGCAACGTACAACAGAGACATCTGTTAGAACTTAATAACTCACCAGGATCTAAAACGAACATCTCAGTGGAAGTACCAGCAATGAAGGAACACCTGAAATTTCTCTGCTTGCCTTTTTTTTCCAACCAACCGGCAGGAGCTCTGCCTTTTCATTAAGAAGAGAATTGGTCAGTTTATAAGGAAATCTGGCAGAAAACTGATACATCTGCGACAAGTGCACACACCAGCCCTGAGGTTGCGCACCAACCGAGCCGTCGACACTGCCACCTAAGTGACAAGAGACGACACCCTATCACTCAACACCGGTTTTCGGAGCCGCTGCTCCCATGACCCCACCGACCCTGAGGCCGCGGACCAGCCTAGTCGATGTCTCTGTCGCCCTAGCGACCAAAGACAACACCTTCGCACAGAAGATCTTCAGAGCCGCCACTCCGACTTCTACATTGGCCCCGAGGCCACGAACCAGCTAGTCGATGGCACTGCCGCCCAAGTGACCAAAGCCACCACCACGCGCAGGAGACTTCCAGAGCCGCCACTCCGACTACCACACCGGTCCTGAGGCCACGCACACTCCTAGCCAACGAAGCTAACAAAGCCACTGCAATATGATTGTTAGACCACAGCAATTGTTCTTCCACTATCTTCAATTGCTTGATCCACTGCAAATATGATTGTTATTGAAGCCAACTTCCTCCGGTCAAACAAAATATGACTTCATAATCAGCTTATTTCTGGTGGCGAATATTCAAAGACTAGCTGGTTCATACCAATCCATATCGCCCAAGCAACTAACGCAAAACCAGGCAGGGCAAGTTCCAGCCCATGTATTGCCCTGCAGCCACACATCCCAATTTCAGAATATTACAAAGATAAACGTATCTAGAAACAATCATATTCATCTTATGTGTTTCAAATTGTTGCTATGATGTACTCCCTTCGTTCCTAAATATTTGTCTTTCTAGAGGTTTCAACAAGCGACTACATACGGAGCAAAATGAGTGAATCTACACTCTAAAATATGTCTATATACATCCGTATGTGGTAGTCCATTTGAAATCTCTAAAAGACAAATATTTAGGAACGAAGGGAGTAATAAATTAACCCACTTCCCATAGACATGTTGAGCACTTCATATTACACTTTCTAGCTATGGTTCTGTCTATGAATTCGAAGCATTGTTTGATTATTATTTTTTGTTTTCCGAGCTTGTGGTGTTCTTGTTGCGCTAACCATAATGTTGCTTATGCGTTATGGACTTATAGGGGATTTGTCCATAAGTGTTAACATGGTCTGTTTTATTCTCTATGCCATTGCCCATGAACCCAAGCCTGCTTGTTATAGTTCTCCCTAAGTGTTTGTTGCCTCCTTTTGTTATTCTGTTCCATAGCGACATTGACATGCTTCTTGCTGCTTCTGGAGCTTTTGTATTGGACTCATGAAGATTGTTTCGAGCTTTCCATGGTGTCAATACTAGTAATTAACACATAATGATATTTCAGGCAACTGCCAGGGAGTCATTGCCTTAAACATGGAGGATGGTACGCTTCACCGTTTCCGTGCAACAAATACAATTCTAGCCACCGGGGTAATATTATTATTATTATTTCTACGTTTGTAGGTATAAATTGTTTGTGCTTGCTTACTTTAGCCGTGAAATTATTTTTGGGTTATGGAAGTCGGGTTACGGCAGGGCCTACTTCTCAGCAACCTCAGCTCACACATGTACTGGAGATGGCAATGCCATGGTTGCACGTGCTGGTTTACCTCTTCAAGTTAGTTTTTGTCTAATGCTGATGCTAATTTTTAAGTTCCTCCTCTTCCATTATCCTGTTTGATTATGCTTGTGTGATATATGCATTGCAGGATCTTGAGTTCGTCCAGTTCCATCCTACAGGCATATATGGTGCTGGATGCCTCATCACTGAAGGTTGTATATATTCAACTATTTCTCCCTGTTGTTATCATTAGGGAAGCAACTTGATCATAAAACCCTCTAATCTATGGATGATGTATTTCTGGAGTTGATGTTGTACTTGTCTGTTAAGCCCCCTTTTTCTCTTCTCTGACAACTTGTGTTTACCTTGTTGATCTCACATGGTTTTCTCAGGATCCCGTGGTGAGGGTGGTATTCTTAGGAACAGTGAAGGTGAGCGTTTCATGGAACGATATGCTCCTACTGCAAAGGATCTTGCTTCTCGTGATGTTGTTTCAAGATCCATGACAATGGAAATTAGAGAAGGACGTGGTGTTGGTAAGTAGTCTTAGTCATCTTTTTATATGTTCAAAAAGTTGCCAAATTGTGTGGCTTATTCACGTCAACCTTATCCTTTTGTCTGGTTATCGCAGGGCCATTGAAGGATCACATCTATTTGCATCTTAACCACCTGCCTCCTGAAGTTCTCAAGGAAAGACTTCCTGGTATATCTGAAACTGCTGCTATTTTTGCTGGTGTTGACGTCACCAAGGAGCCCATTCCAGTTTTGCCTACCGTTCACTACAACATGGGTGGGATCCCAACAAACTACCATGGGGAGGTTCGTCTTGAGTAACCATATTAAACATGATCATGGATCATATTTGCTGTTCTCCTAATAGGTGTTCTGTTTTAAATATTATTAGGTTGTAGATATCAAGGGTGATAATCCAGATACTGTTATTCCTGGTTTAATGGCTGCTGGAGAAGCAGCGTGCGCGTCTGTTCATGGTGCAAATCGTTTGGGTGCAAATTCACTTCTTGACATAGTTGTGTTTGGTAGAGCTTGTGCAAACAGGGTAGCTGAGATTTCGAAACCAGGTAAGCTCCTTTCTTTTCTTCTGCATCTCATTGCTTTCTTGGCTCTGACTCACTGTACCTATATTGCAGGTGACAAGCAGAAACTTCTGGAAAAAGGTGCAGGGGAGAAGACTATAGCATGGTTGGACAAGCTGAGAAATGCAAATGGTTCATTGCCAACTTCCAAGATCCGTCTCAACACGCAACGTATTATGCAAAATAATGCTGCAGTTTTCCGTACACAAGAAACGCTTGAAGAAGGTATTGAACATATCCTTTGTAGAGTTCATCACCATCCTGTGTTTTTTCTCGAACAATCATTATCCTGTGTCTGTTATCTGTTCTCACCATAGACCCTTGAGAGGTAAGGGAAATTCTTAGAGCTATTTATGCATGAAAAGCAGGAAGCAAGAACAACATAAGTAAAGATACACAAGCAGGAAGAACCACTATTCTTGGTTATAATTATCATTTATCAAAAAATACTCATTGGCCATATGTTTATTAGGTTGTCAACTGATCAGCAAAGCATGGGAAAGTTATCATGACGTGAAGATCAGTGACCGAAGCCTCATATGGTATATGTTATTCCTCGCAGGAATTGTATGAAGCAGTTTGACTTGTATTCCTGCAGTAATCACCCATTTTTGTTGTCGTTTGTTTATGCAGGAATTCAGACTTGATAGAAACCATAGAGCTGGAAAATCTGTTGATAAATGCATGCATAACTATGTATTCAGCAGAGGCTCGGAAGGAAAGCAGAGGAGCTCATGCTCGTGAAGATTTCACGGTTTGCTACTTGGCTTTGTTTGTTTTACTGTCTCTTCTTCCTTGCACAGTAACGGCAATTGTTTCTCCTTGTTGCTTACAGACAAGAGACGATGAGCGTTGGATGAAGCACTCACTGGGGTAAGTATTTTGATAGTCTTCTCTTCATTATTAAGCTTAATGTGGTTACATCAAGCAATTTTGTGGAGTGAAACAAATTATAGTAGCGTGTAATCGGTGTAAAACCCACTAAGGGAGTCTCCAACGGTGTACCCCAAATCGGACACAATAAATGTCCGTGGACCCACCAAACTGGACACACCAAACTTCCATGGATGCGTCCGCGGACCCGAATATGGGAGCCGGCCACCCAACCCTGTGCAGCAAACCTCCGCCCTTGTCCGTCCTTGTTTTTTCCCCTATGATTCCAAACATTAAGTTTTCAAATAAAATAATTCAATCTTCAATCCAACTTATTCACGCATATGCTCTAGTTTAGTTCTCCCCTTTAAGCGCAAGAGATGCTCAATCAGATCATTCCGAAGCTGCTCATGAGTTGCTTGATGGCTTGATGGTGAATATGTTGATGCATTTGGATAAAATCTCCAAACGTCGCCAAATTCTGCTCTGGAAGTTGGATAGGAACACTCTTCTAGACCTTCGTCAACTTCTTCACCCTCATCCTCCACAATCATGTGGTACATGATCACACAACAAGTCAACACCTCCCACAACGTCTCTGGATCTCATTGTTTAGCAGGTACATGAACAACTGCAAAACGAGCTTGGAGCACTCCAAATGCCTTCATCCTTTGTAGTGTCTTCGGACAAAGCAAGATCTTTTTTCAGTATTTGGCTCGGACATGGTCTTTGACAAAGGTCACCCACCGATGATAGACACAATCAATCAAATAGTAGCCCATGTTGTAGTCATGACCATTGATGGTATAGTTGCACGGAGGAGCTTGTCACACAGTCAACCTAGCAAACAAAGGAGACCGCTGCAACACATTGATGTCATTGTGAGACCCGTGCATGCCAAAAAAACTGCCAAATTCAGAGGTCTTGTGATGCATCTGCTTTAAGAATGATGGTAGGCTTCTTAACATGCCCTTGTTTAACATATAGGCAGTTTTTCCATTTTCAGTGCATGCAATCAATGGATCCGAGCATACCTGGCCACCCTCTTGCTTCCGAGAGTGCCATGAGCCTTTCGGTGTCTGGGACAGTTGGTTCTCTCTGTGGTCCAAACATCTTGACCGCTACAGTAGCAAACCTGACCCGGAGCTACTCGTCCCATGTATCTGCGGCCGTGCCATAGAACATCCTCAACGCAGCCGTGCACTTCTGATAACCAGAAAATAACGGCCTCCTTCAAGATGAAGTAGTCATCATAGGCTCAGACACCATTCTAGAGACCATCAAAAACATCTTTTTGCATCTGAAAGCGTCAGCGAAAATGGTCTACGAATAGGGCATTTGGGACAAAGTACTTGTCCATCAGTATCAAATGCCCCCATGCCCTATTCCGATTCAACACTCATCCCTTGACTGATCCCTTGAAACCGAGAACATGCTCCCCGGCACATGCTCCTCTGTATGCTCTGCATCTGGAAGGACCGCCCTCATCATCGCCATTCGTCATCATCCAATGAGGATGAATCCATGAAGTTGTAGTACAAGTACTCCAAATCCATCGTGTTTGCTTCAAAGGAAGGAAAAAATTGTCAACAATTTGGCTATGGCATTTGGCCAAACACTTGTCAGGCGTGGTGTCCGCCATGGATGCCACAGGGCGGACAATACCTGGGCAGCGAACGGACGAGGGTGGAACGGTCAGGGTGCCGCACTTCAAGGCAGGTAGGCGCGTGGGTGATACAGCGGCGACGTTGGTAGCCGCCGCTCAGGGAGGGAGCGGATACAGAGTGTGGGGAAGGGGGAGTAAGGAAAACGCAGCTCCGAGTGAGGTTTTGAGTGGGTCGGGGGTGTCAGAGTCCTACGTGACGGATATCTATCGACTCGCAACCTCCCCTTGGTTTGGTGCCGGTTTCTGGGAATTTGGCCTCGTCTGTGGTGTCCGGACATTTAGGGGCGGTACGGCGTATAGGGTTGGTGATGTCCTAAATTCAGCAACTTGATGCCATTTGTCATGTGTTTTACAGGTACTGGGAGAACGAGAAGGTACGATTGGCATACAGGCCAGTCCATATGAACACATTGGATGATGAAATCGAGTCGTTCCCACCGAAAGCACGAGTATACTGATTCATGCGTCTCAGCTCGGTGATTTAATTGAGGTTGTTAATAAAGCATGCGGTGGGTATTCTCTAGCTGAGAGCTGCAGCTGAATTTCGTCCTTGTTTTTCCTGTGCATCCTGTGTAATTCATGAGAAATAAATAAATAAAACAAAAAAAAATACTAGTGCCTAGCTTGTCCCTTTCTGGGTTCGTTGGTGTAAATCTTTATCTTTATCTTTATCTTACTGGCTATCGCTTCTGCTCGTCCGTCATTAAAACTGCCCCTAAGGTTGCAAATAATTACCCACCAATGCCAAGTGAGAAAAACGTTTGGTTTCTTTTTTTTTGTCCGCGCTCGGCATAGCTCAATAAGTGGAGATCCCCTCATGTACAACAAAATGCGAGTAGCGCATTGGTTGGTACCTTGACAATCCGCGCTGGAGATCGTGGGTTCGATTCCCTCATCCTCCCTTTTTCTTTGAAAGATCAAATACTTTTTGAATTTTTCATATCTTTGAGACCCTAACTTCAAATCTAACATGTGATATATGAATATTCATAAAAAAACTTGCAGATTCCAAAAATGTCTTTATCATTAATTTTTGGAATTATGTTCATAAACCATAATGCAAACTTAAGTAATACCTTCTTTATTTGATGAGATACTTTCGAAATGCCTATTGGACATGTCCTTATAGATTGGTTGTCTTTAAAAGATCAAGTACTTTCTGAAATTTTCATATCTTTGAAACCCTAACTTCAAATCTGACATGTGATATATGAATATTCATCGGAAAAATGTGTAGACTCCAAAAATGCCATTATCATTAATTTTTGAAATTTTGTTCAGGATGCAAACTTAAATAATACCTTAGAAATGCCTATTACATATGTCCTTATAGATTGGTTGTTTTTGATGGAGCTATCCAATAACTTTTTGTTGGAAAGATCAAATACTTTTTGAATTTTTCATATCTTTGAGACCCTAATTTCAAATCTAACATGTGATATACGAATATTCATTAAAAAATGTGTAGATTCCAAAAATTAATCATAATGCAAACTTAAGTAATACCTTCTTTATTTGATGAGATACTTTAGAAATGCCTATTACACATGTCCTTATAGATTGGTTGTCTTTAAAAGATCAAATACTTTCTGGAATTTTCATATCTTTGAAACCCTAACTCCAAATCTGACATGTGATATATGAATATTCATCAGAAAAATGTGTAGACTCCAAAAATGCCATCATCATTAATTTTTGAAATTTTGTTCAGGATGCAAACTTAAATAATACCTTAGAAATGCCTATTACATATGTCCTTATAGATTGGTTGTTTTTGATGGAGCTATCCAATATGTTTGCAACCAAATTAAGTCTTTAAATAAATTATGATTGCACACACACACACGCACACACACACACAAACACACACACACACACACACACACACACACACACACACACACACACACACATTGCGCGCACGCAAACACATAGTCCCTCGGTCCGGAAAAACTTGTCCCCTCAGATGGATGTATATATATAGCACTAATACTAAATAATGCTCTTATGCACATGTCGTCATTAAATATTAAAATGTACTTTGCTATTTTCATTCTAATGCAATACTTTTTGGGCATCACTGAGAAACAACAGCAAATGCGTAAACTAGGTAGATATTTGTGTTGTATAATTAATTCTAAACACCTTGAGTACACTTCAAAAATCATCACACCTTTATAATTTGCACAACGTCACTTATCATGTAGCTTGTTGTGTGGCATCATGAAAGATTTGAAGGGATTTGCTGATGTCGTTAAGTGTGTGTATGAGGTGTGAATTTTTTCTCCCGTTGCAACGCACGGGCATATTTGCTAGTGAAATTTTATATGAGCTGCTTTCATGCCGAACCAGATACTTATAATCTGGGATGATGATCTAGCTTAGTTATGTTTCCTTTTTCTTTTGTGAAACATTTTAGTTCTGCATTTTGTGCTCGCGTTGGCTCCAGCAGAATCCTCCGTCGACTTGGCTTAGGACTTTGGAGTCACAAAGGATCAAATAGGCTCACAGTGAGCACAGCCAACCACAAACGTGGAACATGTACACGTATGTACGTACAAGCCAAGGACATGGATTTCTTGTTTCTTGCAAGGTACTGCCTTAATCTGCCTCGATCTCTTGAAATGCTACTGCTGCTGCTGCTACGCCATTTCCATTGCCGCTGGGTGTTTCGGGCGCACCTGATGTCTCCAGAGTAGTCACTCCGGCTTCGAATCTCGCTCTCCTCTCGACGGCCTCTTGCACCCTCTGCGCAAACTCCTCATCGGAACCAGGCAGCATGTACCGCAGCTTCATGTTTATCCTGTTGGCCACCAGAACCTTGTGCCGAGGCTCTATCCTATGCTCCAAAGAGTAACTGAAAAACCTGGCAAGGCACAAGGATGGGAAGCATCAGCCTGTATCATCTCATCTTCTTCTCAGAAGAGGATACGGATGTGGTACACTCACCGGGGAAACTCGATAAGATCTTTCAGCGGCCGTACCATGACACGCCTGAGGTACTGGTATTTTGGACGTAGAACATCCACATTGTACCGGAGAAGCGTCGGGAAGTCGGCAACCATCTGGCCGAGCACCAAGTGGTAGATGCCCAGTGACCGGAAGTACTTGACGCTGGCTTCCAGTTTGTGTGGGATGCTGCAGCCCATGAGCTGCGGGTCCAACGCAATCACCTTCCCAATGTCATCCTCTGTTACTCCAGCTTTTGTCCTCAGGAATATAACCTGCAGTTTCAAGACACATGAGCCGGATAGAGCACAACAAGGCTTAATGAGATTTGAAACTAACTGCACTTATGATGTACCTACACTTATCCTACTGAAAGCATTGTAAAACATGGTGAAATAAAATGATACGAGAACAAACCACTGGGCGTAACTTCCTGTACAGACTATAAGTTAGTACAGGGGGGAACTTCACAAGCACATTGCCGACTGCATCATTCCTCACACCAATATCCTGTAGAAATCGTACCTGGAACAATTGATCGGATAGAAATGAGAAGGGTCAACTGTCAACAAGCCATACATCAGAACTAGAAATCCAATTTGTACACTTTTTCTCAGATACAAAAGGTAATTACTCCTAAGAGTAAAGAAAAAGGCAGTTACTCCTATCAGAGTGTTAAAGAACAATGTTTAACAGATCATAATATATTTTGTGAACAGGCATACGAATCATAGTATCCTGCAGTGAATAACTCACAAAAGAGTGCCCAAGTAGCATCAAAACATGCATGCATAGTGCTAATTATTTAGGGTGTACCTTTGGTGCAATTACTGTCTCTAAATCAAGACAGAAAATCGTAGGTTGGACCACCAACACACGCTTCATACCATCCCGTGAAATGTTTAGATGATATAGGTACTTCACAAGTGGCTTCCACCTTTCTTCAATGCTGCAGGCCATGAGCTGTGGCTTATAAGCCAGCATTTTTCCAAGTTCTTCTGTGCTCAAACCAAACTCCTTCAGATATTGAACCTGTGAGCCAGAACGCCATTAATTTCAACACTGAATTTGTTCTAATTATGAAGTACAAACAACCATTGCTATACAATTAACAATGACAAACTGAAATGTTGAATTCAAGAACTCAGTTTTTCCTATATACTTGTATCCGTTTTTATGCTATCAGCTATTATGTTGATTCTTCTACAAACAGGAGCCACAGATTTACAAATTTTACTAACCACTGAATTTAGTGAGCAGCGCCAAATTCTTCTATGCATTGCTTTTTCCCCCTCTTTTGTCATCAAAGTGCCTATGGACCAGTTCTTTTTTAGTTACCCGAAGCCCATGTAGAGGCACCTACGACTGAGTCCTGTTTCTAAGTTTTTCAATACCATGTTTCCTGAAGCGAGATTTTGGCGTGATTGCTATAAAATATACTTCCTTGACCACTTGAAGACAGATCGATCTTAAGAAGATCACTGCCTACTCCTTAGTAACCGATATAAATTTGGTGACTATTGGTATGTTTAGGCTTAGGTCACCTATTTTGAGTTATGGACACACAAGCACGGCCAAAACATGTGTGTGGGGCGTGCAAGCCATCAACCTACTAGCTATAGGGGAGACAACTTAGCATATCAAGACAAGACTTTCATTAATCCAAAGTCATATGACAATATCTCCCAGAATTACAAGAAATTTACTTTCACTAGTTCATCAGTAGTTCAGTGTTAGATCGGTTATAATCATATGGCAGTCAACACTGCGCGATCATTGATGCCTATCCAAAAAGGGAACTGTGAGTTTAGTTTTGCTCCACCAATGTTCTTTAACAAAATATGAATAGATCTTCAATCATCTGAAGATTAAATTGACTCTTGCATAATAGTAATAGTAAGAGAAAGGGAATAAATTGCAGGAAAAAATGGTGTCAAATATTCTTCCAAGTGGGCAAGGTGCAGAAAGAAAAATAGCATGGAGCAAAACTTAATGCGCAGTAAACACCTTACTGTTCATCTCTTCTAGGCTGAAAAACCCGAGAACTTTTGGATAATCATAGACCATAGTGCCGAAGTCATTCTCATTCATTCCCATATTTGTATAAAATTGCACTCGTGTCTCTAACTCATCCAAGGACAAATTCAATAGCTGTGGACATCTACTGACCACGTGACCAATCCACTCTCTCCTAACACCACAGCATTCCAGATAGCCAGTAATCTCTTCCAATTCTTCGAAACTGCGACTCATAAGGGATTCACCCTTCGCAAGCACACGTCCCAAAAATTCTCCTTTCACATAAATTGATCTCAACCACTTTAGCATCCTTCTCACTTTCTCCAGATCACCAGAACAGGAGCAAACTACTTTCGCGATTTGGGGATATGTCAACGAGTTGTGCTTGAACCACCTGAAGTGAATATATTGTTTCAATACTAGCGAGGAAACTATTTCCGTACGTATCATGAAATACACTACTTCAGAGTTTGTGAATTACTTAGGAGTTTGCTAGCAAATAGGAGCAATGTGAAATGTTTAAATAGGTATAGTCATAGAACAGTGTGAAAATACATCAAATAAATGCAGTTTAGACAAAACAGCAGGAATTGGAAAATAATCACAATGGAACTTGTTGACAGGGGTGTTATAGCCAAGCTTGTGATTGTCATGGTCGGTCACTGATAAGAGGGCACTTCCATTTCAAGCCTAACAAAATATGCACCGTCTTGAAACCAGCTAGGTGGGAAATGGTCAAGCTTCTTGCTCAGATCAGATGGGCCAACTTAGAATATGATTTTCTTTTCCGTCTGCTTCTGTTAAATGACAACTCCTATAGATTTATAGTTTTTGTTCACACAAAAACAAAATTTCATTCGTGTCTGGTAGTTGCATTGTTGCAGTTCATGTGCCCAGTACTTGAGAAGAAATAAACAGAAGAATTGAACAGGAAAAGGAAAGGGGACGCTGCGACGTTTACTTGACCAGCTCGACCACGCCCGATTCCTGGATGTAGGTCCGTGCCCGCGCGTTGAAGGACTGGTGCGCGAGCTCGGGGCGGTCGCGCCGCATGGCGGCGGCTCCGACGACGATGCGGTCGACGAAGGCGCCCATCCGTGAAGTGAGGTTGTTGACGTAGGTGAGCCCCCCGGCCTTGCCGCCGCTGAGCGCGGCCACGAGCGCCTCGGTGGCCACAGCGCGGCGCACCTCGAGCGCACGCCGCAGGACGTCATCGTCGGCCGGGACGTCGAGGTCGTCCCGGGAGTCCTGGATGCGCGGGGGCGCGACAGAGCCCGGGAACCGGTGGGTGCGGCGCGGGGCGAGGGAGGCCTCCTCGGCGGCGAGGAGGGAAGGGGATGGAGCGGGCGGGAGGATGGGATAGTGGGTGGCGGTGGTTGTGGCGGGGTTCTGGAGACGCGATGAGATGGCGGAGGAGGGAAGGAGGCGGCAGCAGCGAGGGTAGGAAGGATTGGCGGTGTGGAGCGGGAGGTGCAGGCGGATGTGAGAGCGTGAGAGAGTGGTGGTGGCCATTGGAGACGAGTGGAAGGTGGAGCGAGGTTTAGCTCTATCCTGTTTGAGTTTTCTTTTAATTGTTTGGGGCTTAACTGCTTTTTTTTTTGAGAGAGAGAGAGAGAGAAACAAGGCAAGGTAAACTGGCATGGACAACTGCCAAACGGTCACATTTGAATTTAAATTTAAATAAAAATATAAATTCAAATTGACTTATTTTTTCAACCTTCTCCCAGAACAAGTCTCAAATTAATCCAACTAACTAGTACAGATTATGTCAAAAATCAATGTGATTTGGTGAAAAGAAATTAATTGTGTCATACTGAATGTTGTTGCTCTATGTGCACTCTGCAAACATCATGTACCATCTCCATGTGCCAATGAAGGAAAACCCACAACTTAGCCTCTCTTTATGCACACTTCTGACCTTGAGGAACCGAAGCCATGCACATCCGATGACAATTATACACAGGTAAGCAAGAATCACCAGCTCCTGAAAGAAATTCCGGATAAAATCTTCTCTTTTCTCTACACAGCGACGTCCTCGTCCAGCACTTGCGGGTCAGGAGCTATCTCCCGCAAAGATCTCTTGAAGGACGAGGAAGCTTCTCCCCCACTAATATGCGACCGAACTGAGCCTCTGCCATCAAGCATTCGCCCTGATGGCGACATGACCTCGTAGTTCTGGTAACGATTGCCCTGAAGAAAAGCAGACTGCCATGAGCTCCGGGATGACGAGCTCCTGAGCCTTGCGGAGTTGGACCGGGAACCCGCTCGGACCACCCTCAGTGGATTCTCCAGGGCTTTCAAGACGTAGCGAGCAGAGGGGCGCCTTGACGGCTTTGAGTTTAGGCACGTCTTTGCGACAATCGCCACTGCCCATACTTCTTCAAGATGGTCCTCATCAACGACAAGTAAAGGATCAATTATATTAATAATGCTATCCTTGTCACTGATGCTAATGCGATTTATTGTGTTCGTCAGCCACTCCTCGGAGCCAGCATCATTTGATCCACTTACACCAAAATTGCCTGTTACTAGCTCAAGGATCACCTTCCCAAAGCAGTAAACATCGTATGAACAAGTTGCTGGTGGGCCTGAAAGTGCGAAAGGCACACAAAAGAGATAAATTTTTTTTTTGATATAAGACTTGTATCAATTATGAAAGTAGCATGCGGACAAATGTGAAACATTTACGCACCTGATATGTTCTTGTCAAGAGACCTGCCACAAGAAAGTGCCAGTTATCAATGTCAGTTAGGAACGTCAGTTCAGAAGACTGAAGAAGCTTAACAAAATACTACTAACATAAGTTTCTAAAAAAGACAAGATTGGAATTTGCTAAGACAACAGAATCAGAGGGCAGTAAGTAGGTGTGTGACGAAACAATGATCTATACCAACCACCAATCAATCAAAATATGCCAAAATCCTTACTGCTATGTCCTTATTTGGTGTGCATTTGGCAAATAAAAGGCACTTAATACCAGAACTCGTCACTGCTAGCATGCTGTAGTACCTTTAAGTTAGTACCAGTAAAATTAGTATGAAAGTGGGCAAACAAATTGCTTACCACAAGTCAAGTAAAACCACAAATATAAATTATTGTAGATTAATGCCTCTAGCTTCTTTTCTATACATAGGGTCATCGATGATTTATAAGTAGAGTTGCTTTACCTTCCATTTATTTCTATATGTATGCTCCTCATATATTAATGCTATAAAAGCCTTAACATCAAGATAACTCAGAGCAAACTTTACAACATTAAGCTCAGGAGTTAATTAGCATGGTTATTAGATTCTTCTAAGCCTAACACAAAACATGTAGAAAAAAGAATTAAACAGGTCGCAATCTCACTTTGATGATCTCAAGATCCGAGAGAAAACATTCTGGCTTCCTGCACTTTGCTGAGCGCATATGTTACTCATACTTCCGAGTCGCACTTCAAATTTATCATCAAGAAGCACACTGCTTGCTTGGATATCTCTACAGTTACAATGAAAGAATCAGAACTCAGAACATAATAAATAAAATATCAAGAACGATATCAAAGAAGAAGATTAGGGCATCAAGCAACATGCAGCTATGTGGAGATAAGGCCTGTAACTTAAAATACTTGACCTCACCTACTGACAAGTGACAACATTGACTAGTCAAAGTAAGATGGCAGCAAAAGATAAAGCAGTCAAAATAGGAAGGTGGAACAGAAGATGACTACCAGTTATGTCAAAAGTAATACAATACTGGAATAACTGATGACGTCCACAGAGCAGTTGGTAAAATACGAATACAAATGCTACGCCTACGCTCCAATAGAGACTTGAGGCTGTGGTAGAGCTTATTTCTATTAAAAAAACATTATCATATATCAAATATATCTTCATTGTATAACTCTTCCTCAGACATTCTTTCGTGCAGCATATATGCTTTGTACAGAACCACATGCATATCAGAAAAACAAACAATCAAGTAACATTTTTTATTTCCACGCAAAAATATGTAACACTTTTTACTCAGCAAAACAATCAGAAAATGACTAGTCATACAAAATCATATACTTCTACATCAGGTCAATTCTTCTAACCATATACGAAGACAAATCATATTCCCCTAATCTTTCGTTCCGACTTGGGAATAATAAGTCAAACAAAAGTTTCACATATAGTATAATATTTCTCTCTCTTCAGCAATAATGCCTTGACAGATATGAATTTTACTGGTGTATTCATAAACGTCAAAAGCACAACCACCACTTAGAGAACCCCAGAAAGTAAGTAAATGTAACAAATTTATACCATAAGATTAAATACTCCAATAGCATATTCCACATGTACTGGGAAATGCACCAGCAAGATGTTTGGAGCATACAAAAAGTATAAAATACCTGTGAACGAATGGTGGGCTGCACTCGTCATGAAGGAAGCACATGGCCTCAGCTACACCAGTGGCGATCTTCAGTCTAGTTATCCAATCCAATGAGTGCAAGCCATCTTCAGTGTCCACAGGTTTCTTGTGCAATGCGCTGGTCAAGTCCGCCTTTGGCATATACTTGTAGGACAGAAATTCTTCGTCATTGTTGGCCAGATGGCCGAGCAACGGAACAATCCTCCCATGTGAGTACCTCGAATAGAAGTCCAATTCGCTTGAAACTTTGTTGATACTCTTTGTACCAATCTTCTTGACGATGACATGTGCGCCATTCTCCAACACACCATGGTAAATATCCCCCGAATGCCCATGCTTGAGGAGGTTGTCATCACCAAAGCCCCCGGTGGCATGGATCAATTGCTCATAGGTCAACTCACCAAAAACGGCAATCGCATCCTTAGGAGTAGCATCGGCTCTCGGGGACACTGCTACCGGTGATGAGGCCACAGGATTTACGCTGCTGTCCCTCCTACGCATGCCGCGTGCACCTTCCTCATTTGTTTCCGCCCCTCTCCCACCTCCTCTTTGTCTCCTCCTCATCAAACAGAAAAGCAATGCAACCAAAAACATAACCATCAATGCTGCCGCGGCTGCAAGAACCCCAATAAGTACATTTTTGGAGATCCCACGGCTCTTCTCTGGTGATGGCTGAGGCAAAGGTGCAGGCACTGGACTATCAACAAGTCTCACCCCTTCCCTCCTATAGAAGTCTTCACAATCAACACGACGGCGCTGACCAGGGACACCAGAGAAGCAATTCACGCTAACATCCACCGTTGCATCGGATCCATTCCAATCTCCATCGAGGTAGTTGCTTGACACGTCCACCAGCCGGAATCTCGTCTTGAGTGCCCCAATGGCATCAGTGGCCACACCATACAGAGAATTCCCTGAAATGTTAAACAACGATGCCGCTACATCACCGGCGCCGACCGAGACGCTGGGTAGCTCCCCGGTGAAATTGTTGGTGGAGAGGTCAAGAACGCGAAGGCCTTTGACGGAGAGCAGCGTTTCCGGAACCTGGCCCGAGAGACTGTTCCCGGAGAGGAGCAGCCTAGTCAGATTCCCCGATGAGCCGAGATCGGGCGGGAGCATGCCATTGACTGCGGCGTAGCGGAGGTCGAGCACGGCGAGCGGCGGCGGGAGGCCGCGGCTGAACCACGCGGGCACCTCGCCGGGGAGCGGGAAACCGGAGGCGTTGAAGAGCTCGAGCGCTGTGAGGTTCCGCAGCCCGTCGACCGCGAACGCCGGCGCGCGGCTCGCGAGGCGGGTGCGGCGGAACCCCGCGACGCTGACACCCACGACGCGGCCGGCGCGGCACATGACCCCCGCCCAGGCCGTGCACGGGTCGGCCCTCGCGGGCCACTCCCGCGCCCGCAAACCCAGCGACGCCCGCAGGCTGTACAGCCCCGCCAGGTCCGACGGCGACGCGAGCGGCTGCTGCGCCACGGCGGCCACCACAGCCCCTAAAAGGACCACGGCGGCCAGGAGGAGGCGGCACTGCGGCATGGGTGGAGCCGGAGCACCGAAGCGGCTGCGACAATCTGGTCTCTAGGGCGCGGCCATGGAGGGAGGCGGGGTCAGAGGCGCCCGCGAGGTGTTTGAGGGAATGCTTCTGGCTCTGGGCGGCACGGAGACGTGGGGGAGGCAAGCAAGGAGGAGTTGACCGTGGCAGCGAGGCGGCGAGGCGAGACAAGCAAGAAACGAAACCGGCATGTGTGCGGGCGAGTAAACTAAAGAGCGATGTTCTGTGGGGCCCCCTTCCAGCCGTCCCGGATCGCTTTCACGTGGGCCCGTCTCACGGGCTCGGCGCTGCCCCGCTTCAATGCGGGCCGTGTCCTGCAGGTGGGAAGGCGGCCGGAATGCCGGGAACGGCTGGCCCACCTGTCTGTGACCCGTGATCCACATGGAGGCGTTGGAGTGAGGGGTCGGGTTTGCGGGCTCGATCGTGGGCTCGGACCGACCGAGGAATGTTCGTTTTGTCCATCCGCTTCTTGTCCTGATGGGTCATTGCTTCTTTCTTTTCTTCTTTATTTATAAACACATTACTGTTTGGAATTGATGGAGAGAGATCTCTAGGTTTACGCGTCCGGCTAAGCTATCGGCCAGTGTCCTTTTCTCTTGGAGCCGAAGCTGTGCATGTGAGAACGGCAGATGTGTCCACATGGAAGTGAACAAGCTCCATTTTCAGAGAAAAAGAAAGTCAACTCAAAAAATGAAGAAGCGGAACACCGCAACTTTGTGAAAGCTCAAACAAGAGAGAAAAAAAAGAGGCACCTCACTTATGTTGGATATATAATTAGTTAATATTAGCAAAACATGCCCGTGCGTTCCAACAGAAAGAAAAAGAAATTATCCCTCATACACACCCGACAACATCAGTAAATAATATTCTTAAAAAAATCTGTACTGGCACAATTTCAAATAATATGAAAATCGATGTTAAGCCACTGGTTACATAAAGTTCGTATCATCGACAACAGCAGTTTATATGAATCATCGTATAGGGATTGATAGTGCACTGTGTGAAATAGAGGGGATGATTAGGTACTTGTTTTAACCTTTAGTACATGGTAGTTGGTAGGAATCAACACCCCCTACGGTGCCAATAATAGATTTTGTGAGAGCGCGAACTACCACATCTACTAAATTCAAATAGGGTAGAAAACATAGGCATTCCCTCCCAAATACCTCATATAGTGAAGATATTTATTTAAGGTTGCATCCTAAAGCAATTTTAGAAATGATTAACCACTGAGATAATAGCATAACTGAAATCTACATATATTTTTTGAGGGATTTTCATATATAACATGTTATATTTAGAGTTATGGTTTGAAAGTTATGATTTAAAAAAAACTTTTGAATCTGCCCGTAAAAGGAAAGGCCCATCGATGCTTCGGCGAGCAGTTTTATCCTACGCCCACCAGCATCTAAAGAGAAAAGGGAGGGAAAATGATGAGAAAGGGGGAGTCGAACCTTGGCCTCTCAGATACAAGACTGACGCGCTGGCCAGTGCACCGATTGTATTCTCGTCATACATGAGGCGCTTGCCCTAAATGAACCAAAGCAAACGCATGAGAAGGAAAAAATGAATCATTTTTTTAACTTATGGGTGGCATAGTGGCTAATTCGTGGCAACTTTAAGGGCAATTTTATGACGTACCGTCAGAAGTAATAACCCTTTTTATTATTAGATAGAGATTGTGATTTATTAAAATATATAAATTATGATTAAAACTATTGTTAGATGCAACACTTAGCATACTAGATGATCCGTGGAAAAAACATACTAGATGAACAAGAAAAACGTGTACAATAGCATCGCAAATGCAACACTTGCCCGTAATAAGAGGTTGGGTCAGATTACGACGCGCGTACTAATCAGTTGCAGAAGAAGCGGCGGGTGACTGTTGCAGAGGCGATGTTGTTGACGACGACGTTGGTGAAGACCGGCTGAAGCAGACGACGCTCGTGAAGACCGGCTGAAGCACATGATGTTGAAGATGTCGGTACTTGACGTCGTTCGACTTGGATGGAAGACGACATGTGGCTACGAACTTGAGTAGTCGTGCATAACGCTTCCCATAAACCTAATTCGCCCTCTTCCGGTGCAGGATCACAAGGGGGAGATGTTCCAGAGACTTGCTCTCCCGCTTGCTACCGGCCTTCGGGGTGGAGTAGACTATGGCTACAATGCAAGTAGCTAAAGAAGGCAAACTCCTAACTCGTTTTTAGCGTATCTTTCACTATGACTGGTAAGTCATATTTATAGGAGAACCCATGTAGTATCGTGTCGTGATCACGATCTCAACCGACTTGGTTTCCAACTTACGGGTCAAGAAACAATCAAATTGTCTACCAAGAAACTAAAAATAAAACAACACGACAAAAATAAGTTGCGCTCCTCCCAAGCCATGGTCATATTTTGGCGGAACATTCACGCACATGTCGCACGTTAGCGGCCTTTGTCCCGTCATGTGGGTGTGCCCATGCCCGACGAGGCGAGGCTAGTGTGTGCATGTGTTGTCATCTTTCCTATCCTCATACCAATCACTTAGTGTGGGAAGAACCCACCATATGAAGAGGTCTCACACCTCCTCCACTAGCAGTATGAGACTAAACATTTACACCATCCTTTGCATTTATTCATGGATCTTTGAGATTAATTTAGGAATTTTCTGAAAATACACGCGGGCCAAGGCCATTAATTCTAACATTCGCCCACTAGATCTCATATATTCATTTAGAATTTGCTTGATATTGCTTTTGTTTGAAGAGGTTTAAATTACATCCTTCACAACTTGACAATTGACAATGCCTTGAATGCCAAGTTTTGTGTGAAGAGGTTTCACTCAAAGTCATAACCAATACCTGACTGTCAGTTGACGGAGTCGAATTCGGCTGATCTCCGATAGGGGGTCCTGAGCTCTTGACACGATGGTAATATGGCATGAGTTTTTACCTAGGTTCGGGCTCTCCATGGAGATAAAACCCTACGTCTTTCTTGTGGTTGTATTGATTTCGAATGGAGTACAAAGTATAGGTGATCTACCGTGAGATCGTGTCCTATCGACTAGCCCAGTGTCGACTTATATAAGAATGTTGGAGGCCTAGGATTACAGGAGTCCTAGTCGGCTATGTTGGTGGAGGAGAATCCTCCATGGATAAGGAGTCCTTGTCTTGAACGACAAGGCTTCTTGATTTTTCTTGTAGATCTCCATGGGCCACCCAAAGTGTCCCAGGATCAAACCGACAAGGGGGGTCTGATGTCTACTACACAACCTTCTTTTTGTAGACGTTGTTGGGCCTGCAAGTGCACAAGTTTGTAGGACAGTAGCAAATTTCCCTCAAGTGGATGACCTAAGGTTTATCAATCCATAGGAGGCGTAGGATGAAGATGGTCTCTCTCAAACAACCCTGCAACCAAATAACAAAGAGTCTCTTGTGTCCCCAACACACCCAATACAATGGTAAATTGTATAGGTGCACTAGTTCAGCAAAGAGATGGTGATACAAGTGCAATATGGATGGTAGATAAAGGTATTTGTAATCTGAAATAATAAAAACAGCAAGGTAACTAATGATAAAAGTGAGCGTAAACGGTATTGCAATGATAGGAAACAAGGCCTGGGGTTCATACTTTCCTAGTGCAAGTTCTCTCAACAGTAATAATATAGATAGATCATATAACAAGCCCTCAACATGCAACAAAGAGTCACTCCAAAGCCACTAGTAGCGGAGAACAAATGTAGAGATTATGGTAGGGTACGAAACCACCTCAAAGTTATTCTTTCGGATCAATCTATAAAAGAGTTCGTACTAGAATAACACCTTAAGACACAAATCAACCAAAACCCTAATGTCACCTAGATACTCCATTGTCACCTCAAGTATCCGTGGGCATGATTATACGATATGCATCACACAATCTCAGATTCATCCAACCAACACAAAGTACTTCAAAGAGTGCCCCAAAGTTTCTACCGGAGAGTCAAGAACGTGTGCCAACCCCTATGCATAGGTTCATGGGCGGAACCCGCAAGTTGGTCACCAAAACATACATCAAGTGGCACATGATATCCCATTGTCACCACAGATAAGCACGACAAAACATACATCAAGTGTTCTCATAAAAGACTCAATCCGATAAGATAACTTCAAATGGGAAACTCAATTCATCACAAGAGAGTAGAGGGGGAGAAACATCATAAGATCCAACTACAATAGCAAAGCTCGGGATACATCAAGATCGTGCCATAGAGGAAACACGAGAGAGAACACGAGAGAGAGAGAGAGAGAGAGAGAGAGAGAGAGAGAGAGAGAGAGAGAGAGATCAAACACATAGCTACTGGTACATACCCTCAGTCCCGAGGGTGAACTACTCCCTCCTCGTCATGGATAGCGTCGGGATGATGAAGATGGCCACTGGTGAAGGATCCTCCCTCCGGCAGGGTGCCGGGAAGGGCTCCCGAGAGGTTTTTGGTGGCTACAGAGGCTTGCGACGGTGGAACTCCCGATCTATCTTTTGTTCTGGAAGTTTTAGGGTACGTAGGTATATATGGGTGAAAGAAGTACGTCGGTGGACCGAAGGGGGGCCATGAGGCAGGGGGGCACGCCCCCACCCTCGTGGGCACCTCCCTTCTTCCCTGACGTGCACTCCAAGTCCATCGGGTGGCTTTCCTTCCAAAAATAACTTCTCCAGTTGATTTTGTACCGTTTTGACTCCGTCTGATATTCCTTTTCCTCGAAACACTAAAATAGGCATAAAACAGCAAATCTAGGCTGGGCCTCCAGTTAATAGGTTAGTCCCAAAAATAATATAAAAGTGGATAATAAAGCCCAATATTGCCCAAAACAGTAGATAAAGTAGCATGGAGCAATCAAAAATTATAGATACGTTGGAGACGTATCAGGGTCCTCAGCCCGGCCCACCAGATCAGGAGTCGACACGGTGAGAGGCCTGGGAGGACAGGGGGGCTCTCATTCCCATCTAATCTCTTGTATAACTCGCACGAGGTATTCCATGATACGTCTCTAATGTATCTATAATTTTTTATTATTTCATGCTATTATATTATCAATCTTGGATGCTTTGTATGCATTTTTATGTTATTTTATATCATTTTTTAGGGCTAACCCATTAACCCGATGCCCAGTGTTATCTGGTTTTTTGCTTGTTTTTGGCTTTTCAGAAAATCAATAACAAACAAAGTCCAAACGAGATGAAATTTTACGGTGATTTTTTCTGGACCAGAAGGGACCCTAGAAGGTTCGGGAGGAGGCCAGAAGACCTATGGGAGAGCCACGACCTCACAGGGCACGCCCTTGAGCTTGTGGGCCCCATGTAGCTCCGTTTGACCTAATTCCACCTCTATTAATTTGCAAATATTCTCAAACCAACAAATAGCCACCTGAAACACTTTTTCACCGCCGCAAGCTTCTGTTCTTCCGTGATCCCATCTAGAGGCATTTTCTGGTACTTTGCCGGGGGGGTCATTCATGGAGGGCTTCTACATCATCCTTGCTGCCTTTCGATGATGCGTGAGTAGTTCACCACAGACCTACGGGTCTATAGCTAGTAGCTAGATGGATTCTCCTCTATCTTTGATCTTCAATACAATGTTCTCCTCGATCTTCTTGGAGTTCTATCCGATGTAATCCTCTTTTGCGGTGTGTTTGTTGGGATCCGATGAATTGTAGGTTTATGATCAGATTATTCAGTGAAAGTAATTGAGTCTTTTCCGAAATTTATTATGCATGATCGTTATAGATTTGTATTTCTCTCCGACCTATCAGTTTGGTTTGGCCAACTAGATTGATTTATCTTCAGTGGGAGAGGTGCTTTGTAATGGGTTCAATCTTGCGGCGTCCTCGCCCAATGAGAGAAGGGGTAATGATGCACATATTGTATTATTGCTATTAAGGGTAAAATGACGGGGTTTAATCATATTGCTTGAGTTTACTTTGTCTACATCATGTCATCTTGCTTAAGGCATTACTCTGTTTGTCATGAACTTAATACCATAGGTGCATGCTGGATAGTGGTCGATTGGTGGAGTGATAGTAGTAGATGCAGGAAGGAGTCGTTCTACTTGTCATGGACGTGATGCACATATACATAATCATTGCCATGAATACGTCATAATTATGTGCTTTTCTACCAATTGCCCAACGTATGTGATACGTCTCCAACGTATCTATAATTTTTTATTGTTCCATGCTATTATATTATCTGTTTTGGATGTTTAATGGGATTTATTATACACTTTTATACTATTTTTAGGACTAACCTATTAATCGGAGGCCCATTCCAAATTGCTGTTTTTTTGCCTATTTCAGTGTTTCGCATAAAAGGAATATCAAACGGAGTCCAAATGGAATGAAACCTTCGGGAGAGTCATTTTTGGAACAAACGCTGAAGGAAATATGCCCTAGAGGCAATAATAAAGTTATTATTTATTTCCTTATATCATGATAAGTGTTTATCATTCATGCTAGAATTGTATTAACCGGAAACATAATACATGTGTGAATACATAGACAAACATAGTGTCACTAGTATGCCTCTACTTGACTAGCTCGTTTATCAAAGATCGTTATGTTTCCTAACCATGGACAAAAGAGTTGTCATTTTATTAACGGGATCACATCATTAGGAGAACGATGTGATTGACTTGACCCATTCCGTTAGCCTTAGCACTTGATCGTTTAGTATGTTGCTACTGCTTTCTTCATGACTTATACATGTTCCTATAACTATGAGATTATGCAACTCCCGTTTACCGGAGGAACACTTTGGGTACTACCAAACGTCACAACGTAACTGGGTGATTATAAAGGAGTACTACAGGTGTCTCCGAAGGTACATGTTGAGTTGGCGTATTTCGAGATTAGGTTTTGTCACTCCGATTGTCGGAGAGGTATCTCTGGGCCCTCTCGGTAATGCACATCATTATAAGCCTTGCAAGCAATGTGACCAAATGAGTTGGTTACGGGATGATGCATTACGGAACGAGTAAAGAGACTTGCCGGTAACGAGATTGAACTAGGTATTGGATACCGACGATCAAATCTCGGGCAAGTAACATACCGATGACAAAGGGAACAACGTATGTTGTTATGCGGTTTGACCGATAAAGATCTTCGTAGAATATGTAGGAGCCAATATGGGCATCCAGGTTCCGCTATTGGTTATTAACCAAGAATAGTTTTAGGTCATGTCTACATAGTTCTCAAACCCGTAGGGTCCGCACGCTTAAGGTTTCGATGACAGTTATATTATGAGTTTATGAGTTTTGATGTACCGAAGGAGTTTGGAGTCCCGGATGAGACCGGGGACATGACGAGGAGTCTCGAAATGGTCGAGACGTAAAGATCGATATATTGGACGACTATATTCGGAGTTCGGAAAGGTTCCGAGTGATTCGGCTATTTATCGGAGTACCGGAGAGTTATGGGAATTCGCCGGGGAGAAGTATTGGGCCTTATTGGGCCATACGGGAAAGAGAGAGGGGCTGCCTAGGGCAGGCCGCGCGCCCCCCCAAGGCCTAGTCCGAATTGGACTAAGGGGAGGGGCCGCACCCCCTCCTTCCTTCCCTTCTCTCTTCCCCTTCCTTCTCTCCTCTCCTACTAGGAAAGGAGGAGTCCTACTCCCGGTGGGAGTAGGACTTCCCCCTTGGGCGCGCCTCCTCCTCCTTGGCCGGCCCTCCCCTTGCTCCTTTATATACGGGGGCAGGGGGACATCCCATGACACACAAGTTGATCTACGGATCGTTCCTTAGCCGTGTGCGGTGCCCCCCTCCACCATATTCCACCTCGGTCATATCGTCGCAGAGTTTAGGCGAAGCCCTGCGCCGGTAGAGCATCATCATCGTTATCACGCCGTCGTGCTGACAGAACTCATCCCCGAAGCTTTGCTGGATCGGAGCCCGGGGATCGTCATCGAGCTGAACATGTGCTGAACTCGGAGGTGCCGTACGTTCGGTGCTTGGATCGGTCGGATCGTGAAGACGTACGACTACATCAACCGCGTTGTGCTAACGCTTCCGCTTACGGTCTACGAGGGCACGTGGACAACACTCTCCCCTCTCGTTGCTATGCCATCACCATGATCTTGCGTGTACGTAGGAAATTTTTTGAAATTACTACGTTCCCCAACAGTGGCATCCGAGCCTAGGTTTTATGCGTTGATGTTATATGCATGAGTAGAACACAAGTGAGTTGTGGGCGATACAAGTCATACTGCTTACCAGCATGTCATACTTTGGTTCGGCGGTATTGTGAGATGAAGTGGCCCGGACCGACATTACGCGTACGCTTACGCGAGACTGGTTTCACCATTACGAGCACTTGTGCTTAAAGGTGGCTGGCGGGTGTCTGTCTCTCTCACTTTAGCTGAATCGAGTGTGGCTACGCCCGGTCCTTGCGAAGGTTAAAACAACACTAACTTGACGAACTATCGTTGTGGTTTTGATGCGTAGGTAAGAACGGTTCTTGCTAAGCCCGTAGCAGCCACGTAAAATTTGCAACAACAAAGTAGAGGACGTCTAACTTGTTTTTGCAGGGCATGTTGTGATGTGATATGGTCAAGACGTGATGCTATATTTTATTGTATGAGATGATCATGTTTTGTAACCGAAGTTATCGGCAACTGGCTGGAGCCATATGGTTGTCGCTTTATTGTATGAAATGCAAACGCCCTATAATTGCTTTACTTTATCTCTAAGCGGTAGCGATAGTCGTAGAAGCAATAGATGGCGTAACAACAACGATGCTACGATGGAGATCAAGGTGTCGTGCCGGTGACGATGGTGATCACGATGGTGCTTCAAAGATGGAGATCACAAGCACAAGAAGATGATGGCCATATCATATCACTTATATTGATTGCATGTGATGTTTATCCTTTATGCATCTTATCTTGCTTTGATTGACGGTGGCATTTTAAGATGATCTCTCACTAATAATCAAGAAGTGTTCTCCCTGAGTATGCACCGTTGCGAAAGTTCTTCATGCTGAGACACCACGTGATGATCGGGTGTGATAGGCTCTACGTTCAAATACAACGGGTGCAAAACTGTTGCACACGCGGAATACTCAGGTCATACTTGACGAGCCTAGCATATACAGATATGGCCTCGGAACACGGAGACCGAAAGGTCGAACGTGAATCATATAGTAGATATGATCAACATAGTGATGTTCACCATTGAAACTACTCCATCTCACGTGATGATCGGACATGGTTTAGTTGATATGGATCACGTAATCACTTAGAGGATTAGAGGGATGTCTTTCTAAGTGGGAGTTCTTAAGTAATATGATTAATTGAACTTTAATTTATCATGAACTTAGTCCTGGTAGTATTTTGCAAATTATGTTGTAGATCAATAGCTTGCGTTGTTGCTTTCATGTGTTTATTTTTATATGTTCCTAGAGAAAATTGTGTTGAAAGATGTTAGTAGCAATGATGCGGATTGGATCCGTGATCTGAGGTTTATCCTCATTGCTGCACAGAAGAATTATGTCCTTAATGCACCGCTAGGTGACAGACCTATTGCAGGAGCAGATGCAGACGTTATGAACGTTTAGCTAGCTCAATATGATGACTACTTGATAGTTTTGTGCACCATGCTTTATGGCTTAGAATCGGGACTTCAAAAACGTTTTGAACGTCATGGACCGTATGAGATGTTCCAGGAGTTGAAGTTAATATTTCATGCAAATACCCGAGTTGAGAGATATGAAGTCTCCAACAAGTTCTATAGCTAAAAGATGGAGGAGAATCGCTCAACTAGTGAGCATGTGCTCAGATTGTCTGGGTACTACAATCGCTTGAATCAAGTGGGAGTTAATCTTCCAGATAAGATAGTGATTGACAGAATTCTCTAGTCACCATCACCAAGTTAGTAGAACTTCGTGATGAACTATAATATGCAAGGGAGAACGGAAATGATTCCCAAGCTCTTCGTGATGCTGAAATCGACGAAGGTAGAAATCAAGAAAAATATCAAGTGTTGATGGTTGACAAGACCACTAGTTTCAAGAAAAGGGCAAAGGGAAGAAAGGGAACTTCAAGAAGAATGGAAAGCAAGTTGCTTCTCAAGTGAAGAAGCCCAAATCTGGTCCTAAGCCTGAGACTAAGTGCTTCTACTGCAAAGGGACTGGTCACTGGAAGCGGAACTACCCCAAGTGATTGGCGGATAAGAAGGATGGCAAAGTGAACATAAGTATATTTGATATTGATGTGTACTTTACTAGTGTTTATAGCAACCCCTCAGTATTTGATACTAGTTCAGTTGCTAAGATTAGTAACTCGAAACGGGATTGCAGAATAAACAGAGACTAGTTAAGGGTGAAGTGACGATGTATGTTGGAAGTGGTTCCAAGATTGATATGATCATCATCGCACACTCCCTATACTTTCGGGATTAGTGTTGAACCTAAATAAGTGTTATTTGGTGTTTGCGTTGAGCATGAATATGATTTGATCATGTTTATTGCAATACGGTTATTCATTTAAGTTAGAGAATAATTGTTGTTCTGTTTACATGAATAGAACCTTCTATGGTCATACACACCAACGAAAATGGTTTGTTGGATCTCGATCGTAGTAATACACATATTCATAATATTGAAGCCAAAAAGATGCAAAGTTAATAATGATAGTGCAACTTATTTGTGGCACTGCCGTTTGGGTCATATCGGTGTAAAGCGCATGAAGAAACTCCATAAAGATGGATTTTCGGAATCACTTGGTTATGAATCATTTGATGCTTGCGAACCGTGCATATTGGGCAAGATGACTAAAACTCCATTCTCCGGAACAATGGAACGAGCTACTGACTTATTGGAAATAATACATATTGATGTATGCGATCCAATGAGTGTTGATGCTCGTGGCAAGTATCATTATTTTCTGACCTTCACAAGATGATTTGAGCAGATATGGGTATATCTACTTGATGAAACATAAGTCTGAAATAGTTGAAAGGTTCAAAGAATTTCAGAGTGAAGTGGAAGAATCATCATAACAAGAAAATAAAGTTTCTGCGATCTGATCGCGGAGACGAATATTTGAGTTACGAGTTTGGTCTTCAATTAAAACAATGTGGAATAGTTTCACAAACTCATGCCACCTGGAACACCACAGCTTAATGGTGTGTCCGAACGTCATAACAGTACTTTATTGGATATAGTGCAATCTATGATGTCTCTTATCGGTTTTACCACTATCGTTTTGGGGTTGTGCATTAGAGACAGCTGCATTCACGTTAAAACGGCACCATCTAAATCCATTGATACGACACCGTATGAACTATGGTTTAGCAGTAAACCTAAGCTGTCGTTTCTTAAAGTTTGGAGTTGTGATGCTTATATGAAAAAGGTTTTCAACCTGATAAGCTCAAACCCAAATCGGAGAAGTGCGTCTTCATAGAATACCCAAAGGAAACTATTGGGTACACCTTCTATCACAGATCCGAAGGCAAGTTATTCGTTGCTAAGATGGATCCTTTCTAGAGAAGGAGTTTCTCTCAAAAGAAGTGAGTGGGAGGAAAGTAGAACTTGATGAGGTAATTGTACCTTCTCCCTTATTGGAAAGTAGTTCATCACAGAAATCAGTTCCAGTGATTACTACACCAATTAGTGAGGAAAGTTAATGATGATGATCATGAAACTTCAGACCAAGTTGCTGCCAAACCTCGTAGGTCTTCCAGAGTAAGATCCGCACCAGAGTGGTACGGTAATCATGTTCTGGAAGTCATGTTACTAGACCATGATGAACCTACGAACTATGAGGAAGCGATGATGAGCCCAGATTCCACGAAATGGCTTGAGGCCATAAAAATCTGAGATATGATCCATGTATGAGAACAAAGTATGGACTTTGATTGACTTGCTCAAATGATCAGCAAGCCATGTTAAATAAATGGATCTTCAAGAGGAATACGGACACTGATAGTAGTGTTACTATCTACTAAGCTCGACTTGTTGTGAAATGTTTTCAACAAGATCAAGGTGTTAAATACGATGAGTTTTTCTCACTCGGATCGAAGCTTAAGTCTGTCTGAATCATGTTAGCAATTGCCGCATTTTATGAAATTTGGCAAATGGATAAATAAAACTGCATTCCTTAATGGTTTTCTTAAAGAAGAGTTGTATATGATGCAACCAGAAGGTTTTGTCAATCCTAAAGGTGCTAACAAATTGTGCAAGCTCCAGCGATCCATCTATGGACTGGTGCAAGCATCTCGAAGTTGGAATATATGCTTTGATGAGTTGATCAAAGCATATGGTTTTATACAGACTTTTGAAGAAGCCTGTATTTACAAGAAAGTGAGTGGGAGCTCTGTAGCATTTCTAATATTATATGTGGATGACATATTGTTAATTGGAAATGATATGGAAATTCTGGATAGCATGAAAGGATACTTGAATAAGAGTTTTTCAAAGAAAGACCTCGGTGAAGCTGCTTACACATTGAGCATCAAGATCTATATAGATAGATCAAAACGCTTGATAAGATTTTTCAATGAGTACATACCTTGATAAGATTTTGAAATAGTTCAAAATGGAACAGTCAAAGAAGGAGTTCTTGCCTGTGATGCAAAGGTGTGAAGTTGAGTAAGACTCAAGACCCGACCATGGCAGAAAATAGAAAGAGAATGAAAAGTCATTCCCTATGCCTCAGTCATAGGTTCTATAAAGTATGCTATGCTGTGAACCAGACCTATTGTATACCTTGCTCTGAGTTTGACAAATGAATACAATTTTGATCTAAGAGTAGATCACTGGACATTGGTCAAAATTATCCTTAGTGGAATAAGGAGATGTTTCTCGATTATGGAGGTGATAAAAGAGTTCGTCGTAAAAGTTACATCAATGCAAACTTTTACATTGATCCAGATGACTCTAAGTCTCAATCTGGATACATATTGAAAGTGGGAGCAATTAGCTAGAGTAGCTTCATATAGAGCATTGTAGACATAGAATATTTGCAAAATACTACGGCTCTGAATGTGACAGACCCGTTGACTAAGCTTCTCTCACGAGCAAAACATGATCACACCTTAGTACTCTTTGGGTATTAGCCACATAGCTATGTGAACTAGATTATTGACTCTAGTAAACCCTTTGGGTGTTGGTCACATGAAGATGTGAACTATGGGTGTTAATCACATACAGATGTGAATATTGGTGTTGAATCACATGATGATGTGAACTAGATTATTGACTCTAGTGCAAGTGGGAGACTGAAGGAAATATGCCCTAGAGGCAATAATAAAGTTATTATTTATTTCCTTATATCATGGTAAGTGTTTATCATTCATGCTAGAATTGTATTAACCGGAAACATAATACATGTGTGAATACATAGACAAACATAGTGTCACTAGTATGCCTCTACTTGACTAGCTCGTTTATTAAAGATGGTTATGTTTCCTAACCATGGACAAAAGAGTTGTCATTTTATTAACAGGATCACATCATTAGGAGAACGATGTGATTGACTTGACCCATTCCGTTAGCCTTAGCACTTGATCGTTTAGTATGTTGCTACTGCTTTCTTCATGACTTATACATGTTCCTATAACTATGAGATTATGCAACTCCCGTTTACCGGAGGAACACTTTGGGTACTACCAAACGTCACAACGTAACTGGGTGATTATAAAGGAGTACTACAGGTGTCTCCGAAGGTACATGTTGAGTTGGCGTATTTCGAGATTAGGTTTTGTCACTCCGATTGTCGGAGAGGTATCTCTGGGCCCTCTCGGTAATGCACATCATTATAAGCCTTGCAAGCAATGTGACCAAATGAGTTGGTTACGGGATGATGCATTACGGAACGGGTAAAGAGATTTGCCGGTAACGAGATTGAACTAGGTATTGGATACCGACGATCAAATCTCGGGCAAGTAACATACCGATGACAAAGGGAACAACGTATGTTGTTATGCGGTTTGACCGATAAAGATCTTCGTAGAATATGTAGGAGCCAATATGGGCATCCAGGTTCCGCTATTGGTTATTGACCAAGAATAGTTCTAGGTCATGTCTACATAGTTCTCAAACCTGTAGGGTCTGCATGCTTAAGGTTTCGATGACAGTTATATTATGAGTTTATGAGTTTTGATGTACCTAAGGAGTTCGGAGTCCCGGATGAGATCGGGGACATGACGAGGAGTCTCGAAATGGTCGAGATGTAAAGATCGATATATTGAACGACTATATTCGGAGTTCGGAAAGGTTCCGAGTGATTCGGGTATTTATCGGAGTACCGGAGAGTTACGGGAATTCGCCGGGGAGAAGTATTGGGCCTTATTGGGCCATACGGGAAAGAGATAGGGGCTGCCTAGGGCAGGCCGCGCGCCCCCCCCCCCCAAGGCCTAGTCCGAATTGGACTAAGGGGAGGGGCCGCACCCCCTCCTTCCTTCCCTTCTCTCTTCCCCTTCCTTCTCTCCTACTCCTACTAGGAAAGGAGGAGTCCTACTCCCGGTGGGAGTAGGACTTCCCCCTTGGGCGCGCCTCCTCCTCCTTGGTCGGCCCTCCCCTTGCTCCTTTATATACGGGGGCAGGGGGGCACCCCATGACACACAAGTTGATCTACGGATCGTTCCTTAGCCGTGTGCGGTGCCCCCTCCACCATATTCCACCTCGGTCATATCGTCGCAGAGTTTAGGCGAAGCCCTGCGCCGGTAGAGCATCATCATCATCACCATGCCGTCGTGCTGACGGAACTCATCCCCGAAGCTTTGCTGGATCGGAGCCCGGGGATCGTCATCGAGCTGAACGTGTGCTGAACTCGGAGGTGTCGTACGTTCGGTGCTTGGATCGGTCGGATCGTGAAGACGTACGACTACATCAACAGCGTTGTGCTAACGCTTCCGCTTATGGTCTACGAGGGTACGTGGACAACACTCTCCCCTCTCGTTGCTATGCCATCACCATGATCTTGCGTGGACGTAGGAATTTTTTTGAAATTACTACGTTCCCCAACAAACGCAATCTAGGAGACACTGAGTGGACATCAAGGAAGCAACGAGGCGGCCATGAGGCAGGGAGGCACACCCAGGGGGTAGGTGCCCCTCCCACCTTCGTGGGCCCCTCGTGGCTCCCCTGACCGACTTCTTTCGCCTATATATACGCATATACCCTGAAAACATCCGAGAGCACCACAAAACCCTATTTCCACCGCCGCAACCTTCTGTACCCGCGAGATCCCATCTTGGGGCCTTTTCCGGCGCTCCACCGGAGGGGGGGTTGATCACGGAGGGCTTCTACATCAACACAAAAGCCTCTCCGATGATGTGTGACTAGTTTACCTCAGACCTTCGGTTCCATAGTTATTAGCTAGATGGCTTCTTCTTTCTCTTTGGATCTCAATACAAAGTTCTCCTCGATCTTCTTAGAGATCTATTCGATGTAATTCTTTTTGCGGTGTGTTTGTCGAGATCTGATGAATTGTGGGTTTATGATCAAGATTATCTATGAACAATATTTGAATCTCCTCTGAATTGTTTTATGCATGATTTGTTATCTTTGCAAGTCTCTTCGAATTATTAGTTTGGTTTGGCCTACTAGATTGATCTTTCTTGCAACGGGAGAAGTGCTTAGCTTTGGGTTCAATCTTGCGGTGTCCTTTCCCAATGATAGCAGGGGCAGCAAGGCACGTATTGTATTGTTGCCATCGAGGATAAAAAAATGGGGTTTATATCATATTGCTTGAGTTTATCCCTCTGCATCATGTCATCTTGCCTAATGCATTACTCTGTTCTTATGAACTTAATACTCTAGATGCATGCTGGATAGCGGTCGATATGTGGAGTAATAGTAGTAAATGCAAAATCGTTTCGATCGACTTGTCGCGGACGTGTTGCCTATATACATGATCATGCCTAGATATTCTCATAACTATGCACTTTTCTATCAATTTCTCGACGGTAATTTGTTCACCCACCGTAATACTTATGCTATCTTGACCTATGGCCCCCGGGTCTATTTTCCATCATATAAGTTTCCATCTATTTTATTTTGCAATCTTTACTTTCCAATCTATATCATAAAAATACCAAAAATATTTATCTTATTATCTCTATCAGATCTCACTTTTGCAAGTGGCCGTGAAGGGATTGACAACTCCTTTATCGCGTTGGTTGCAAGGTTCTTATTTGTTTGTGCAGGTATGAGGGATTTGAGTGTAGCATCCTACTGGATTGATACCTTGGTTCTCAAAAACTGAGGGAAATACTTACGCTACTTTGCTGCATCACCCTTTCCTCTTCAAGGGAAAACCAACACATGCTCAAGAGGTAGCAAGAAGGATTTCTAGCACCGTTGCTGGGGAGTCTACGGACAAGTCAAGACATACCAAGTACCCATCACAAACACTTATCCCTCGCATTACATTATTTGCCATTTGCCTCTTGTTTTTCTCTCCCCCACTTCACCCTTGCCGTTTTATTCGCCCTCTTTTTACCCTTCACCTCTTTTTCGCTTGCTTCTTGTGTGCCTGTTTGCCCTGATGGCCTTGCCTAAAAATGTTGATCCTCACCTTAGAAGGATGGAAGAAATCGAAAACAACGTTAGAAGCTTTATGACTTTACAATTTGAGCATAATAATTTCTTTAGAAACGAGCTTAAAGAATAAAAAAGCTTTATGGACTACATGAATAAAGAACTTGATGATATGTCTAAGGAATTTTATGGTTTGAAATTTCAGTTTGCTCGTCTTGAAAACTTAATAGCCCAAATTTCAGATAACCAGGCCACCTTAGTTAATAAGATGGCCGCCAAACCAGAAGGGTTAGAAGGATATAGGGATGAAGATCTAAAAGTGATTGATGTGTCTCCTATTAAATCTTTGTTTTGCAATATGAATCTTGATAATGATAGGACTAGAGATGAGTCAACTTTAGTTAAGAGGCGTCCCAATGATTCAGAGTTTTTAGATCTTGATGCAAAAATTGGTAAAAGTGGGATTGGAGAGGTCAAAACTTTACATAGCAATGAACCCATTATTTTGGATTTCAAGGAATTTAATTATGATAGTTGTTCTTTAATAGATTGTATTTCCTTGTTGCAATCCATGTTAAATTCCCCTCATGCTTATAGTCAAAATAAAGATTTTACTAAACATATCGTTGATGCTTTAATGCAATCTTATGAAGAAAAACTTGAATTAGAGGTTTCTATCCCTAGAAAACTTTATGATGAGTGGGAACCAACTATTAACATTAAAATTAAAGGTCATGAATGCTATGATTTGTGTGATTTGGGTGCTAGTGTTTCCACGATTCCAAAAACTTTGCGTGATGTGTTAGGTTTCCGTGAATTTGATGATTGCTCTTTAAACTTGCACCTTGCAGATTCCACCATTAAGAAACCTATGGGAAGGATTAATGATGTTCTTATTGTTGCAAATAGGAATTATGTGCCCGTAGATTTTATTGTTCTTGATATAGATTGCAATCCTTCATGTCCTATTATTCTTGGTAGACCTTTCCTTAGAACAATTGGTGAAATTATTGATATGACAGAAGGAAATATTAGATTCCAATTTCCATTAAGGAAAGGCATGGAACACTTTCCTAGGAATAAAATCAAATTACCTTATGAATCTATTATGAGAGCCACCTATGAATTGAATACCAAAGATGGCAATACTTAGATCTATTCTCGCTTTTATGCCTAGCCAGGGGCGTTAAACGATAGCGCTTGTTGGGAGGCAACCCGATTTTATTTTTGTTCTTTGCTTTTTGTTCCTGTTTAGTAATAAATAATTCATCTAGCCTCTGGTTAGATATGGTTTTATGTTTTAATTAGTGTCTGTGCCAAGTAAAACCTATAGGATCTTCTTGGGTGATAGTTAATTTGATCTTGCTGAAAAACAGAAACTTGTTCACGCAAGAGAATACTTTTCATAAATCACAGAAACGTGATTTTCAGTTGATTCTTTTTGCAGAATATTAATAAAAAATTATCTAGGACTTCCTATTTTGGTAGAATTTTGGGGTTCCAGAAGTATTCGAAAGTTACAGATTGCTACAGACTGTTCTGTTTTTGACAGATTCTGTTTTTCGTGTGTTGTTTTCTTATTTTGATGAACCTATGGCTAGTATAGGGGGGTATGAACCATATAGAATTTGGAATACAGTAGGTTTAACATCAATATAAATAAATAATGAGTTCATTACAGTACCTTAAAGTGGTGGTTTGTTTTATTTCGCTAACGGAGCTCATGAGATTTTCTGTTGAGTTTTGTGTTGTGAAATTTTCAAGTTTTTGGGTAAAGATTCGATGGACTAGGGAATAAGGAGTTGCAAGAGCCTAATATTGGGGATGAACAAGGCACCCCAAGGTAAAATTCAAGGACAACCAAAAGCCTAAAGGTTGGGGATGCCCCGGAAGGCATCCCCTCTTTCGTCTTCGTCCATCGGTAACTTTACTTGATGCTATATTTTTATTCACCACATGATATGTGTTTTGCTTGGAGCGTCTTGTATGATTTGAGTCTTTGATTTTTAGTTTACCACAATCATCCTTGCTGTACACACCTTTTGGGAGACACACACATGAATCAGAATTTATTATAATACTCTATGTGCTTCACTTATATCTTTTGAGCTAGATAATTTTGCTCTAGTACTTCACTTATATATTTTTAGAGACGGCGGTGGTTTTATTTTATAGAAATTATTGATCTCTCATGCTTCACTTATATTATTTTGAGAGTCCTTAAGAATAGCATGGTAATTTGCTTTGGTTAAAATTTTAGTCATAATATGATGAGCATCCAAGATAGGTATAATAAAAACTATCATATAAACTGCATTGAATACTATGAGAAGTTCGATACTTGATGATTGTTTTGAGATATGAGGATGGTAATATTAGAGTCATGCTAGTTGAGTAGTTGTGAATTTGAGGAATACTTGTGTTAAAAGTTTGTGATTCCCGTAGCATGCACGTATGGTGAACCGTTATGTGGTGAAGTTGGAGCATGATTTATTTATTGATTGTATTCCTTATGTGTGGAGGCCGGGATCGCGCGATGGTTAACTCCTACCAACCCTTCCCCTAGGAGCATGCGTGTAGTACTTTGTTTTGATAACTTGTAGATTTTTGCAATAAGTATGTGAGTTCTTCATGACTAATGTTGAGTCCATGGATTATACGCACTCTCACCCACCATATACCTTCCTCAAAACAACCACCATACCTACCTATTACGGCATTTCCATAGCCATTCCGAGATATATTGCCATGCAACTTTCCACCGTTACGTTTATTATGACACGCTCCACCATTGTCATATTGCTTTGCATGATCGTGTAGTTGACATCGTATTTGTGGCAAAGCCACCATTCATAATTCTTTCATACATGTCACTCTTGATTCATTATCCCGGTACACCGCTAGAGGCATCCACATAGAGTCATATTTTGTTCTAAGATTCTTGAGTTGTAAGTAGATAAAAGTGTGATGATCTTCATTATTAGAGCATTGTCCCATGTGAGGAAAGGATGATGGAAGCAATGATTCCCTCACAAGTTGGGATGAGTCTCCGGACTTTATGAAAAATAAAAGAGGCCAAAGAAGCCCAAAAAAAAGAGGCCAAAGAAGCCCACCAAAAAAATGAGAGAAAAAGAGAGAAGGGACAATGTTACTATCCTTTTACCGCACTTGTGCTTCAAAATAGCACCATGATCTTCATGATAGAGAGTCTCCTATGTTGTCACCTTCATATGCTAGTGGGAATATTTCATTATAGAACTTGGCTTGTATATTCCAATGATGGGCTTCCTCAAATTGCCCTAGGTCTTCGTGAGCAAGCAAGTTGGATGCACACCCACTTAGTTTCTTTTGATGAGCTTTCATACACTTATAACTCTAGTGCATCCGTTGCATGGCAATCCCTACTCACTCACATTGATATCTATTAATGGACATCTCCATAGCCCATTTGATACGCCTAGTTGATGTGAGACTATCTTCTCCTTTTTTGTCTTCTCCACAACCACCATCCTATTCCACATATAGTGCTATGTCCATGGCTCACGCTCATGTATTGCGTGAAGATTGAAAAAGTTTGAGAATACTAAAGTATGAAACAATTGCTTGGCTAAAACCGGGGTTGTGCATGATTTAAATATTTTGTGTGATGAAGATAGAGCATAGCCAGACTATATGATTTTGTAGGGATAACTTTCTTTGGCCATGTTATTTTGAGAAGACATGATTACATTGTTATTATGCTTGAAGTAATATTACTCTTATGTCAATATTAAACTTTTGTCTTGAATCTTTTGGATCTGAACATTCATGCCACAATAAAGAAAATTACATTGAGAATTATGCTAGGTAGCATTCCACATCCAAAATTCTGTTTTTATCATCTACCTACTCGAGGACGAGCAGGAATTAAGCTTGGGGATGCTTGATACGTCTCCAACGTATCTATAATTTTTTATTGTTCCACGCTATTATATTATTTGTTTTGGATGTTTAATGGGCTTTATTATACACTTTTATACTATTTTTGGGACTAACCTATTAACCGGAGGCCCAGTCCAAATTGTTGTTTTTTTGCCTATTTTAGTGTTTCGCAGAAAAGGAATATCAAACGGAGTCCAAACGGAATGAAACCTTCGGGAGAGTCATTTTTGGAACAAACGCAATCCAGGAGACTTGGAGTAGATGGCAAGGAAGCAACGAGGCAGCCACAAGGCAGGGAGGCGCGCCCAGGGGGTAGGCACGCCCCCACCCTCATGGGCTCCTTGTGGCTCCCCTGACCGACTTCTTTCGCCTATATATACTCATATACCCTGAAAACATCCGAGAGCACCATGAAACCCTATTTCCACCGCCGCAACCTTCTGTACCCGTGAGATCCCATCTTGGGGCCTTTTCTGGCGCTCCGACGGAGGGGGAATCGATCACGAAGGGCTTCTACCTCAACACCAAAGCCTCTCCGATGATGTATGAGTAGTTTACCTCAGACCTTCGGGTCCATAGTTATTAGCTAGATGGCTTCTTCTCTCTCTTTGGATCTCAATACAAAGTTCTCCTCGATCTTCTTGGAGATCTATTCGATGTAATTCTTTTTGCAGTGTGTTTGTCGTGATCCGATGAATTGTGGGTTTATGATCAAGATTATCTATGAACAATATTTGAATCTCCTCTGAATTCTCTTATGTATGATTTGTTGTCTTTGCAAGTCTCTTCGAATATTCAGTTTGGTTTGGCCTACTAGATTGATCTTTCTTGCAATGGGAGAAGTGCTTAGCTTTTGGTTCAATCTTGCGGTGTCCTTTCCCAGTGACAGCAGGGGAAGCAATGCACGTATTGTATTGTTGCCATCGAGGATAAAAAGATGGGGTTTATATCATATTGCTTGAGTTTATCCCTCTACATCATGTCATCTTGCGTGATGCATTATTTTGTTCTTATGAACTTAATACTCTAGATGCATGCTGGATAGCAGTCGATGTGTGGAGTAGTAGTAGTAGATGCAGAATCGTTTCGATCTACTTGTCGCGGACGTGATGCCTATATACATGATCATGCCTAAATATTCTCATAACTATGCACTTTTCTATCAATTGCTTGACAGTAATTTGTTCACCCACCGTAATACTTATGCTATCTTGAGAGAAGCCACTAATGAAACCTATGGCCCCCGGGTCTATTCTCCATCATATAAGTTCCTGATCTATTTTATTTTGCAATCTTTACTTTCCAATCTATATCATAAAAATACCAAAAATATTTATCTTATTATCTCTATCAGATCTCACTTTTGCAAGTGGCCTGAAGGGATTGACAACCCCTTTATCGCATTGGTTGCAAGGTTCTTATTTGTTTGTGCAGGTATGAGGGATTTGAGTGTAGCCTCCTACTGGATTGATACCTTAGTTCTCAAAAAAACTGAGGGAAATACTTACGCTACTTTGCTGCATCACCCTTTCCTCTTCAAGGGAAAACCAACGCATGCCCAAGAGGTAGCAGTATGCTATGTGTTCGAGCGAGAAGCCTCTAGTGAAACTATGGCCCCTGGGTCTACTTTAATCATATTATAAAAACTAAAAATACCTTGCTGTAATTTATTTACTTTTATCTTGTTTTGCAATTTATCGGTCTACCTATACAAGATTTGATCCTTGGAAGTTATGAGTTCAAGGCGGATTGACAACCCTCTTGCCTGCGTTGGATGCAACTATTTGCTTTTGTGTGTGTGTGCAGGTGTTGTTCACTAGGGTTTGGTGCTCCTTCTGGTTCGATAAACCTTGGTTCTCACTGAGGGAAATACTTATCTCTATTGTACTACTTCACCCTCCTCTTCGGGGGAAATCCCAACACAACCCACAAGTAGCAGAAAGAATTTCTAGCACCGTTGCTGGGGAGACATCATCAAATCACTACAAGTACCTTCACTCGAACTATCATCTACCATTGGCCCTCTCTGTGATCTTGTCGGGCCACGGAGGAGGCGGGCGGCCGGGGTGAAGTACTGCCGCCCAGCCTCCTCCCCGTCCGCTCGCTAGCTCCGACCACCCCCGCTCTACCCTCACGCGCCCGGCCCCGTCCGCGCCCAAGCCACTCCGTCATCGCGCATACTGATAACCCGCAAGTATAGGGGATCGTTTGTAGCCTTCTTTGATAAATAAGAGTGTCGAACCCAATGAGGATCTAAAGGTAGAACAAATATTCCCTCAAGTTCTATCGACCACCGATACAGCTCTACGCATACTCGATGTTTGCTTTACCTAGAGGAAGTATGAAACTATTTTGCAAGAATAAAACTACGAGTACTTTGCGAGAACAAAACTACGAATAAATTGCAAGGTAATAAAGTAGATAGCTTTTGTCAACAAGAAAGTCATTTGTCCCTAGGCAATCAATAACAAGTACCAGTAATCATTCTTGTAATTCTATATGAGGGAGAGGCAGAGCTAACATACTTTCTCTACTTGGATCATATGCACTTATGATTGGAACTCTAGCAAGCATCCACAACTACTAAAGATCATTAAGGTCGTGAAACCCAACCATAACATTAAGTATCAAGTCCTCTTTATCCCATACGCAACAACCCACCTACTCGGGTTTAAGCTTTTATCACTCTCGCAACCCACCATAAGCGAATCATGAACGTATTGCAACACCCTACAACGGGGGGCCCTCATGTTTGCGCGAGACGGATGGCACCGTAGGACAGAACCATAAATAAAATATACAATCATTCCAACCAAAATCATGATTAACCCATAGGATAAAACGGATCTACTCAAACATCATAGGATAGCCACATATCATTGGGAAATAATATACGGAGTTGAGCACCATGTTTAAGTAGAGATTACATCGGAGATAAGGGGTGTTACACCACTGCATAGAGGGGGAGAGTTTTGGTGTTAGCGGTAGCAAGATTGTTGATGTAGATCGTCGTCACGATCCTAGCCCCGGTGGCACTCCGGCGCCACCGGGAGAGAGGGGAGAGAGCCCCCTCCTTCTTCTTCTTCATTGGCCCCCCCTAGATGGGAGAAGGGTTCCCCCTCTGGTCCATGGCCTCCATGGCGGTGGAGGGGCCAGAGCCCCTCCGAGATTGGATCTACCCTCTATTCTCTTCTGTTTCGCGTTCCCAGATCTAGTCGAAAACCGTTTCTTTCCGGGAGATCCGTAACTCCGATTGCGCTGCGATTTTAACACGATTTTTTCTGGATATAAGCTTCCTTGCACCCGAAGTAGAGCCCCAACCGACGTACGAGGTGAGCACAACCCACCACCATGCGCTTGGCCCCTGGGGCGCGCCCTGGTGTCTTGTGGGCACCGTGGGCCTCCGTTTGCGGTGGTTCCAACTCCGAAAAATCACATATATTCCAAAATAATTCTCCATAAATTTTATCGCGTTTGGACTTTGTTTGATATGGATTTTCTGCGAAATGAAAAACATGCAACAAACAGGAACTGGCACTAGGCACTGGATCAATAGGTTAATCCAAATAAATCATATAAAATGTTGCCAAAAGTGTGTAAAGGTTGTATAATATTGGCATGAAACAATAAAAAATTATAGATACGACGGAGACGTATCGACATCCCCAAGCTTAATTCCTTCTCGTCCTCGAGTAGGTAAATGATAAAAAAAAGTTATTTTTTGATGTGGAACCTAGCATAAACTTCATCATATATCTAATCATGGCATGAATATTAAGACGCAAGTGATTCAAAGCAGTAGTCTATAATTTGACATAAAGACATCAATACTCAGGCATCCCAATAAACAATCGTGTCTTTCAAAATATCAATGCTAAAGAAAGTTATCCCTACAAAATCATATAGTCTTGTCATGCTCTGTCTTCTTAACACAAAGTATTTATCATGCACAACCCCGATGACAAGCTGAGCAATTGGTTCATACTTTTTAACGCGCTTCAGCTTTTTCAACCCTCACGCAATACATGAGCGCAATCCATGGATATAGCGCTATGGGTGGAATAGAGTATGATGATAGAGGTAAATAGAGAGAAGGCAAAAAAGTAAGAAAGTCTTACATCGATGCGGCTAACCAACGGGCTATGGAGATGCCCATCAATTGATATCAATGCGAGGAGTAGGGATTGCCATGCAACGAATGCACTAAGAGCTATAAGTGTACGGAAGCTCAATATGAAACTAAGTGGGTGTGCATCTAATCCTATAATGAAAAATTCCCACTAGTATATGAAAGTGACAATATAGGAGACTCTCCATATGAAAAACATGGTGCTACTTTGAAGCACAAGTGTTGTAAAGGATAGTAACACTGGCCCTTCTCTCTTTGTTTGTTTGTTTGTTTCTTAGGTTTTTTACTTTCACTAGCGCAAGTTCTCTCAACAATGATAACATAATTAGATCATATGGCAATCCCTCAACGTGCGACAAAAGTCACTCTAAAGTTCCTATCGCGGACAACATAATATGAAATTGCTTGTAGGGTACGAAACCACCTCAAAGTTATTCTTTACGATCAATCCATTGAGCTATTCCTATAAGTGTCACAAATAGCCCTAGAGTTCGTAGTAAAATAACACCATATGACACACATCAATCAACCCTAATGTCACCTAGATACTCCAATGTCACCCAAGTATCCATGGGTCAATTATACGATATGCATCAAACAACTTCAGATTCATAATATTCAATCCAACACAAAGAACTTCAAAGAGTGCCCCAAGATTTCTACCGGAGAAACAAGGACGAAAACGTGCATCAACACCTATGCATAGATTACCCCAATGTCACCTCGGGAATCCGTGAGTTGTGTGCCAAAACATACATCAAGTGAATCAATAGAACACCCCATTGTCACCACGGGTATCCCACGCAAGACATACATCAAGTGTTCTCAAATCCATAATAGTATTCAATCCGATAATAGTGAAACCTCAAAGGTAAAACTCAATTCATCACAAGAAGGTAGAGGGAAGAACGCCATAAGATCCAACTATAATAACAAAGCTCGCGGTACATCAAGATCGTGCCAAATCAAGAACATGAGAGAGAGAGAGAGATCAAACACATAGCTACTGGTACATACCCTAAGCCCCAAGGGTGAACTACTCCCTCCTCGTCATGGAGTGCCGGGATGATGAAGATGGCCTCCAGTGATGGTTTCCCCCTCCGGCATGGTGCCTGAATGGGCTCCCTATTGGTTTTTTGTGACTACAGAGGCTTTCGGTGGTGGAACTCCCAATCTAGGTTTCTTTCTGGGGGTTTCTGGATTTATAGGAATTTTTGGCGTCGGTTTCAAGTCAGGGGGGGTCCACGAGTCAGCGACATGGCAGGGGGGCGCCCCCACCCTTGTGGTTACCTCGGGACTCCTCTCCGATATCTTTTTGTTCCAGTATTTTTTATATTTTCCAAAAATATTCTCCGTATATTTTCAGCTCGTTCCAAGAACTTTTATTTTCTGCACAAAAAAAACACCATGGTAGTTCTGCTGAAAACAACGTCAGTCCGGGTTATTTCTAATCAAATCATACCAAAATATATACAATTATTGTAAATATGGCATGAATACTTCACAAATTACGTCAGTCCGGTCAAGTTTCCCATGCCAACCAAATGCAAGCTTGACAGTGACCCCATTAGTAAAGTGATGGATCAAAAGGTACATCGTTCCCTGATTGGATCCTTGCTTTACTTTTGTGCATCTAGACCAGATATTCTGTTGAGTGTGGGAATTTGTGCACGGTTTCAAGCCGCACCTAAAGAAAGCCACTTTGTGGCGGTCAAGCGAATCTTTCGATATTTGGCTCATACCCCAAACTTTGGCTTACGGTACCCAAAGGAGCAAGCTTCAATCTCATGGGTTACTCGGACTTAGATTGTGTCGGGGATATAGCCCGCGGTATGACCCTGTTGGAAATATGACCCGGCCGGACTTGGCGACTCACCAGAGACCCGATTGATACTTGGCGACTCACTACAGACCCGCCCGGACCTCGATGACTCATTAGTAACCTGGCGTGCGGGTCAGACGATCGACAAGACCCAACGGCCCAGAAGGTGGTTCGTGGGAAGGTTGGCTTATGTTATGGTGGGCCGACTTAAGAGGAAAGCATAAGGAATATTCCCTTACAAAGGAAGCAAGACACGGACTTGTATCCATCTTGTAATAGAAGATAGACTAGTCCTACTAGGACTCCACATGTAACCCGCCCTCCAACTTATATAAGGAGGGACAGGGCACCCCAAGAGGGACAAGTTTCATGAGTTGGACAAGTTAGGGTTAGACAGACAAGTCTATAGCTCTCGAGATAGAGCACCCTTGTAATCGTGATCATCATCATCAATATCAATGAAGCAGGATGTAGGCTTTTACCTCCATCATGAGGGTCCGAACCTGGGTAAAAAACCTCGCATCTCTCGTCCCACTCAACCCCTCTCAAGCTATCACATAGATGTGTTGGCCTCACGACTAAGTCCTCACACTAGGACATCTACTGTGACAAATCCACGACAGTTGGCGCCCACCGTGGGGCCTGTGCATGGTGGTGTTGAGTTCTTGGAGAGATCTCTTCTATGGATCGAGAATTTCGTAATTGGAAGGATGAAAGAGCCGGTGCAAAGGATCTACACGACGAGCAGAACTGAATGGCGTATACCGGATTGACATACAACAATTAGGGTTTGACGCTCAGTACATCACCAGCATGACAAGATCCGTCAAAACCGACGGGGGATTGATTCCGTTTGTATGCAGTTTTCGTCAGGACGGATAAAAGAAAGTTTATGATGTTGATCTGCTGGTTTCTATTAATCGATGAGCAGATTACTAGTACAAGTTGGGTCAAAGGAAATAGTCAAAGGAAAGGAAAGCCACGGGCTCGGACTCCTCTTGTGACTCGCTTCGTTGAACCACCGCGCCTTCGCTGTCACGGCTTTGTTTCTGCCGCGAGGCCGCCCTGTATGAATTGTCGTCACCGTGAGTCGCCGGCGCCGCCTCGTCTTGCCATGGGTTTGAAGCCGTCACCTCCACGGACGTATAGCTGCAATCTGGATTTTCTCCACCGGTACGACCCGGACTCTGCTTCATTGCCGGGTCTCCCGCAACGCGCAAGCTACCATCGAGCCGCCTCGACCCTGAGCCGTGGCGGCCTCGAGCCCGGACTCGCATCACCTGCCATCATCTCGGCCTTGTGCCGCCTCAGCCTACGAGTCACCGTCCTGTCGGGCCTCTGCAGAGAGTCACCCTCGCCGAGCCGCCTTGAGTCGCCTCGTCTTCAAAGGCGCCTTCACGGCTTGGAGCCGCCGTCTCCATCGCCGAACCACCGCCACTGACTCGCCCTCAGCTCCACCTTGTAACAGCCTTCGCTCGCCTCACTTTGAGCCGCCGCCACGGGCCGCCCGCACCTTGCCGGCCCTATCGCCTTGCCACCACCACTTTGAGCCGCTGCTGCGAGCTCCGCCACCATGGCCTACTACAGCATCACTTCGAGCCGCCTCCTCCTGCTGTTTCTCTGTTGCCGCGAAACCGCCGAGGCCGCGGTGAGCCACATGATACAAGAGGTCTCGCCTCCACCCCTACAGGGATTGGATTTGGTCTCTGCTGCCGTGACCATGTTCCGAGCCGCCCCCGAACGGATCTCGTGTCGAGTCGCGCGCCTCCGCCAGCACGCCTCCGCTGCCTAGCCACCTTCGCCGGTTGCTATTGTGCCCGACTCTCCTCTGGTCACCTCCCGTAAGTCACCATTGCAGGCGCACTAGCCGGCTCTCGTGCCGTGTTTGAGTTGCTTCCGTTGAGCCGCCGGCCACCTCTGAGTCGCCACTCACGAGCCGCCAACGCGCCCCGACCCTTAGCCACCTTCGCCGTGCTGCCGTGGCCAAGCCGCCCGACCGCCTCTGAAGCCATTTGGCCTTGCTCCTCCTTGAGTCGTCGGACGATTCTCCTCTACCTGCAAGCCGACCCGCCCTTTGCTTCAAGCCGTTGTTGCATCCCATGCGCCCTCTGTCGGCTTGTGCCACTGCGCGTCCCGTCCGTGCGATTCTTGCCAAGCATGTCAGTTTGCCGCTCTAACTCGCTGACGCTTCTGAACCGCCATCGCTGTTGACCCTCCTTGTACTGCGAGGAGGGCACCGACTTGCTTCCGGTACTGCTCCTCCGCTCGACCCAGCCTGCGACAATCTCGTTTCCACCTCCATGGCTCTGCTTCGCCAGCCTCGCGTCACCGGATGCCGCCTCCGCCCCGTCCCTTGGGAGCATCCCGGTTCCTGATGCTAATCGGTTGAGCGGAGTTTTGCGACTTCGGAGTCGTGCCCCGTGGTGATGGGAAGTGTTATCTCCTGATCGGATTCTATGAGGTGGTGACCTTAAAGGATTACCAACTTCACATCTAGTTATCTAAAGATAGAACAAAAGGGACCAAGAATATGCTTGATCCATGCCCTGGGGTCTCTACGATTACACCCAACAAGGTTATGTTGCTCCGTGATGGCACACTGACAAGGATTTTTGCAGCAATTAGCCTCGGGGGCTAGTATTAGAGGTTATTAGGGTGTCGCTTGTGTCAATGGTCTGATCAAGTTTATTGAGATGGAACACCGTGTGATGATAACAGAAATTATAGATGCTCTTCCCAAAAAGATCGTCTGACCCAAGGAGCAAGGAAGCGCTCTATGACTCTGAATTGATCAAGGTTATCAAGTACAAGCAAATAGACATCAAGCCCAAAATGTAGTACTCAATGAATGATTGGAGTGCCATGACATGGGCTAGGGAGATTGGACCTGACTACTGGTTGATGACATTTTTGTCGATGACCTGGCGTTTTCGGCGTTATTATTGGAACAAACGAATGAATCTATTGGTAGCTTGACGATTCAAGAACATATACTCGGCTTACTCTTTTTTAGCACCGATGGTGGTTGCTGTTGCGGAGAAGACACTGAAAGTGGGCACACGCCAAATAGTTATGAGTATCACCAACTTTCCCGTAGTTGGTTTCGACTCTACCGTGATCATCATAACCCCACGGATGATAATTTCCAACAAAAGGAATCAGGTGAAATCAGTCCAGCTGTTCTTTATTGATCCATTTTTATTCTTTTGAGAACAATTACCCTCACATGTGGTATTTTCTTGATGTAGGACAATTGTTCACTGTAAGAGCGATGGTCGTGCCATGGATATTTACCACGCCTATGACTGACTCGCCCGTCTGTGCGGCTTACGATGCCTGCGATTGACTCGCCCACACGGCTTACAACGCCTGCGATTGACTCGCCCGTCTGCACCGGCTTACAATACCACGGCTGACTCATATGTTTGTGCCCGTGGCCCACTCGCCCGCGTCTGTGCCACCTCTGATGCTGTGGTTGTCTTTACTGTCCGCCCTGCGGTATGGTTTATTCCAACAAATCTGGAGCAAATCATATTATATTACTAGCATCCTCCTGTACCGGATGGCTCAATGGACAGGTGCACAAGTCGACGCCACTGTGGTTTGTTTAAACTTCAACAACCAGTTGGGATGAATCATCAGCTGGGTTATTGACACAGCTCATACGGGATCATTTATAACCCGCCAAGCTTCAATATATTACATTGTTCCGCTGTTCAACTATATGTCGGTTTATATCACGGTCAAGTATGGAGAATCTCAAGACAACTCCTCGAGTCGTCTTAAGACTCGGGGGCTACGATGACATGACTTAGTAAACTTTGCAATATTCAAGAACCCCGGGTCATTGGAGGGAAAATAACCCGGTCCCGGAGGCTACTGCCACACTGGTGAAAATTTAAAAGGTCGTCAGAAAATTTTCCATCTTAAAAAGAAGGATTCTAGTTTAAAATCCGGCTCAAGGGAAATTGATCTCTCGCAAAAGCTTTGAAGCTCTCAATATCCGATTTAAAATTCTGGTTCAAAAGAATCCATCTCTCGCAAGTTCGAGTTCTCAGGAAAAATTAAAGGTTGCCAAAGAAAACTTGATGTCATGATGCACGGTTTAAACATGGGCACCCTACCTTATGGGCTTATCTTGTTACAAATTACATGGGGGTTTCTTGCTCACTGAGTATAGATGTGATTACCCTTTTGATCCGGCTTATATGCCTTGTTGCAAATGACTTGGGGATTTTCTGCAAAGTTTAAATGTTACCAAAGAGAATTTGCTACAATGTGTAGTTCAAACATAGGTAACCTGCCTTAATGATTTATGATAGGTCACTTGGGGGATTCCTGTTCAATGAACATAGCTATGATTACCCTCTTGATCTGGCTTGTACGCCTTGATTGCAAATTACTTGGGGGCTTCCTGCTCATTGAGCATAGCTATGACTACCCTACTGATCCGACTTATACACCTTGATTGAAATATTACTTGGGGGCTCCCTGTTAATGAACAGAGCTTTGTTTACTAATAGGCTTGGACGCCAGGTGTATTCACCAAAAATCTGGGTTATCCTGCCTTTGTATGCTTGCCACTTCGACCAGGTAATCCTGGAATGACTCGCCGTACTTTTGATAGTCAATCTTATAAAGACCCTGAACTTGTCAAAGTTAAAATGATGATTGGTCATGTGAGGCCCGATTTACAGGTTTGAATAAAGGATTAACTCAGTGGTTGTGCGGCCCTTTGAACAGCACTTGATGTTCATGTTTGGCAGCCTATGAAAGTCTTGTTTTTTCTGGTTTGTTATTTTATTTGAACATTGTTTGGGTTCATATTTTTTGTACCATATTGACATATGGATTAAAAACGATTCAGGCCATGTAGCCTTAATCCTTATGACTCATATTTGAGCATATCTGGGATTTTGATAACCCGGTCTGGCTTTGGACAATAAGTCGCTAGTGTATTTTGATTGTGCACTTGGAGTTATAAGCTCTATGTTTCTGGACTGTTACCCTTACTGCATATGGCGCTGTAAGCCGACAGTATGAACCGATTTCACAGGCCATGTAGCCTTAATTATATGACTCGTCATTGAGCATCTTTGGGTTTGGTAATCCGCCTGATAGCAGACTGTAAGTCTCCAGTATATTTTGCCTTGAGCAATCAAATGATATTTGATGACTCCGGGTTGATACTGGCTCCGGATTACAATTATCAAGGCATCACCATGGTATTAATCTACAACCGGCAATTTGAGCCAATTCTCTAGGTATGTTGTTGGATGAATATGTGAGGTTTGATAACCCGCACTGGCTTTGGACGTTAAAGTCGTCAGTATATTTTGGATTGCGCCATTGGAATCATGCGCTTATAAATCATTGGATTGTTACCCTCACTGGATATGGCGATGTAAGCCTAAATCAATCCTACAGGTATGTTTTCCTGGTTATATGAATATGCGAGGTTTGATAACCCGCCCTGGCTTTTAACTTTAAGTTGCTAGTATGTTTAGGCTTGAAATGGCCTTAATTCTAGTCTTTTCCATAATTGCATAAGACTATATTGTGTTTGGGTTGTTACCCGCCTGGTTTTTGACGTTAAGTTGCTAGGGCATATGTCGTTTAAACTTTGTGTAGGACATGTAGAGCTTTACACATAAGTGAAGATACTGCTATTGTTCATATGAATCATTGCGTTTAAACTCATCATCTGGCCATCTGAAGATGTTGTCGGGTTATCCAACTCCGGGTTATATGGCCCAATATTGAGTTAATTGAGGCTATGAGCTACCTAAGTAATCTTTTCAAAAACTGGACATGACTATGAGCCACCATGGATGGGGTTATCAATTCCTGATTTTTTACAAAGGCTATAAGCCGCCGGGTTACAAAAATCCCGGATTATAATGGATGCGTATTAAGTCGCCATCAGCCAAGAGCCGCCGGGTATTTAAACTCCGGATTTATTTGTCAACAGATAAGGTACTCAAATCTTTAATAGCCAAACTTGACTGGATTTTCATTATAATATTGAATGATTTAGGTTTTCATACCGGATTATATTATTCAAATCTTGAATAGCCAACATGGCTAGATTTTTATTATGGTTATCAATAACTAGTATTATGATTGAGGATTTCAAAGTCGCTTTAACCCAATGGTTATTATTTCCTTATCAATAGATATGATTTATTCTACAATGGAAGGAATAGTCCCGAGTCGCTACAGGCACACGACCCGACACTTGGGGCTACATTATTCAAATCATGATTATATCAAGTATGCAAGTCCCATGTTGCTGCAAGCATGCACCATGACACTTGGGGGCTAATGCAAAGTCATTTTTAACATGCCTCATTGAAGACCCGACCCATCACATAGTGATGAGCCGGCCCTTTGGGGGCTACTAACTACTCTTGTCAAAGGTAACACGAAACTTGGGAGCTAATCATATGGTGTTATTTTTTGAAGTACAAGTAAAGTCCAAGCTCAATATTATCTTATTGATCCGGCCCTTGGGGGCTACACATTGCTGCTCAAATCTATATGATCATATCTACAAAGTCCCTGCTCATTATTGCATAATGACCCAGCCCTTGGGGGCTACACTGGTTGAAGTTTTTATGAGCATAAGCCAATTACAAGTCCCAGGTTGCTGCAAGCATGACCACTGATACGTCTCCAACGTATCTATAATTTATGAAGCATTCATGCTATTTTATTATCTGTTTTGAATGTTTATGGGCTTTATTATACACTTTTATATTATTTTTGGGACTAACCTATTAACTGGAGGCCCAACCCATATTGCTGTTTTATTGCCTGTTTTAGTATTTCGAAGAAAAGGAATATCAAACGGAGTCCAAACGGAATGAAACCTTTGGGAGCGTGATTTTCGGAACGAACATGATCCGGGAGACTTCGAGTACAAGCCAGGGAAGCTTCGAGGAGGCCAGGAGATAGGAGGGCGCGTCCACCCCCTGGGTGCGCCCCCTGTCTCATGGGCCCCTCGAGGCTCCCCCGATCGACTTCTTTCGCCTATATATTCCCTTATACCCTAAAACCATCGAATACGAAGATAGATCGGGAGTTTCGCCGCCGCAAGCCTCTATAGCCACCGAAAACCTCCCGGGAGCCCATTCCAGCACCTTGCCGGAGGGGGAATCCCTCACCGGTGGCCATCTTCATCATCCCTGCACTCTCCATGACGAGGAGGGAGTAGTTCACCCTCGGGGCTGAGGGTATGTACCAGTAGCTATGTGTTTGATCTCTCTCTCTCGTGTTCTCTCTATGGCACGATCTTGATGTATCGCGAGCTTTGCTATTATAGTTGGATCTTATGACGTTTCTCCTCCTCTACTCTCCTGTGATGGATTGAGTTTTCCCTTTGAAGTTATCTTATCGGATTGAGTCTTTAAGGATTTTAGAACACTTGATGTATGTCTTGCCGTGTTTATCTGTGGTGACAATGGGATATCACGTGATCCACTTGATGTATGTTTTGGTGATCAACTTGCGGGTTCTGCCCATGAACCTATGCATAGGGGTTGGCACACGTTTTCGTCTTGACTCTCTGGTAGAAACTTTGGGGCACTCTTTGAAGTACTTTGTGTTGGTTGAATAGATGAATCTAAGATTGTGTGATGCATATCGTATAATCATGCCCGCGGATACTTGAGGTGACAATGGAGTATCTAGGTGGCATTAGGGTTTTGGTTGATTTGTGTCTTAAGGTGTTATTCTAGTATGAACTCTATGATAGATTGAACAGAAAGAATAGCTTCATGTTATTTAACAACGGACTCTTGAATAGATAGAACAGAAAGGATAACTTTGAGGTGGTTTCGTACCCTACCATAATCTCTTCGTTTGTTCTCCTCTATTAGTGGCTTTGGAGTGACTCTTTATTGCATGTTGAGGGATTGTTATATGATCTATCTATGTTATGAACAAAATAGTAGCAAAAACAATTATTTAAAAGCTTTTATAATAATAAACCATCACAAACTATTTTACTTTATGTGCCAAGTTAAATGTGGTTGTGGCATAGTTGGTTGTGGCATAGTTACATATACTAAATTAGGTGCAACTTTGATATTTTACTAAAACTAAGGTATAATGAAAATTAGAGAAAACAGTAAAAAGAAAAGAACAAAACAGAAAACAAAAGAACCCCTAGCTCCCCATGGGCCTCGGCCCATCCTACCCAACCAGCCCATTGGCCCAGCCGGCCCCCACTCACTCCCCTTATCCCCTCCCGAACCCTAACCCAACCACCCCCACTCTCCCATATCGCCTCCCCCTCTCCCCCACCACCTCTCGATCCCATCTGGATCGGGGTGGGGTTCGAACGACGACGCCGACGCCTCGCCCCCTTGCTGCATCGACCACCGCCGCCGCCCGAGACGCCACCTCGCCGGCCTGCCTCCTCCTCCTCGCCGGCCTACTTCCTCTCCGACGCCGTCGTCCCCGTCGCCCTCCTCGCGCCCCACTGCCACGTCCCTACAGCCCCCTCGTGAGCTCCCTTCCTTCCCCTCTGTCGTCGGTGCCGTCCACGGCACGCACGCGCACTCCGTCCCATACGCGCGCCGAGCCGCGCTCCGAACATCGCGCCTCGCTCTCCCCTGCTCCTGGCCGTGCCAGACGCCCTCCCCCGTCTCCTGGCTGTCCCAACGCTCGCTGTCACCGGCCACGGCTGCCGCCGAAGCCCCCTGCTGCCCGAGCCTCCCCCTGCCCGCGCCCGCATCCGCCAGGACCCGGCGCCATTCCTGCCGGTCCGACTCCGCCGCTCGCTGGCGTTGGCTGCGTCCTCCCGCCCGCGCACCCGCCTGGCCACTGGCCTCGCCCCGCCGCAATCCCTGCGGGCGAGTGCCCGCCTAGGCGCCCTTCGCCCGGTTCCGCCCGAATCCACGCGACCGTTAAGGCCATGGGCCTATGACAAGTAGGCCCCACGCCCCTGGAACGTTTTAAAAAAATTAATTAAATAAATAAAATTAAATAATAAATAAATAAATAATTAACTAAATTAATTAACTTAATTAATTATGTTTAGTTAATCTTATTAGCTAATTAACCTAATTAACTATTGTTAATTAACTAAATAGTATGACATGCGGGACCCACACATCAGTTTGACCAGTCAACACCTATGTTGACTTTTGACATCATGCTGACATCATGATGACGTCAGCATGCACTATTTTGGATAATGTTGAATCAAATTAATTAAATAAATTCTAAAAATGATTTAAAAATTTAGAAAATCATATAAAATAAACCGTAGCTCAGATGAAAATACTTTGTACATGAAAGTTGCTCATAACGACGAGACGAATCCAGATACGCAGCCCGTTCGTCCGCCACGCGTCCCTAGCATAGTGAACCTACAACTTTCCCCCTCCGGTTCACTTGTCCAAAAACGTGAAACACTGGGGATACTTTTCCAGATGTTTCCCCCTTTCACCGGTATCACCTACTACCGCGTTAGGGCACACCTAACACCGCTCATTGTCATGTCATGCATCGTCATGCTTATGTTTGCATTGTATTTACTGTTTCTTCCCCCTCTTCTCTCCCGTAGCCTACGAGCCGACGCTGCTACTGCCCAGTTCGACTACGGAGTTGACGACCCCTCCTTCTTGACAGAGCAACCAGGCAAGCCCCCCCTTTGATCACCAGATATCGCCTATTCTTCTCTCTACTGCTTGCATTAGAGTAGTGTAGCATGTTACTGTTCGGTTACTTCTATTCTGTTGCATAGCCTGTTATTGTTGCTACAGTCATTGATACCTTACCCGCAATCCTAAATGCTTAGTATAGGATGCTAGTTTATCATCATTGGCCCTACATTCTTGTCCGTCTGCCTTACTATACTATTGGGCCGTGATCACTCGGGAGGTGATCACGGATATATACTATATACATATTATACAGATGGTGAATAAAGTCGGGTCGGCTCGTTGAGTGCCCGCGAGTGATTCACGGATTGGGGGCTGAAAGGACCTTTGTCCCGACGGCCCTCTGTGTGGATCTTTGTGGCGCAGCAACAAGGCAGGTTGAGACCACCTAGGTGAGAGGTGGGCCTGGCCCTGGTTGGCGTTCGCGGTTGCTTCATAATAACACGCTTAACGAGATCTTGGTATTTGATCTGAGTCTGGCCACTGGCCTATACGCACTAACAAACTACGCGGGAAAGATATGGGCACTCGACATCGTGGTATCAGCGGAAGCCTTCTAGACGTCAGCGACTGAGCGGCGCACGCCGGATCGTACTGTAAGCCTGCTCTTGTATTAAGGGGGCTAGGTCTTCTTCCGGCCGCGTATGCAACATGCAGGTGTGCAATGGGCGATGGGCCCAGACCCCTGCGCGCATAGGATTTAGACTGGCGTGCCGACCTCTCTGTTGTGCCTAGGTGGGGCTGCGACGTGTTGATCTTCCGAGGCCGGGCATGACCCAGGAAAGTGTGTCCGGCCAAATGGGATCGAGCGTGTTGGGTTATGTGGTGCACCCCTGCAGGGAAGTTTATATATTCGAATAGCCGTGTCCCTCGGTAAAAGGATGACCCGGAGTTGTACCTTGACCTTATGACAACTAGAACCGGATACTTAATAAAACACACCCAGGCAAGTTCCACAGACAACCCGGTGATCGCTTTTCCATAGGGCGGCGAGGGGAGGATCCCCGGGTAGGATTATGCTACAAGATGCTACTTGGAGGACTTCAATCTACTCTCTTCTACGTGCTGCAAGACGGAGGCTGCCAGAAGCGTAGTCTTTGATAGGACTAGCTATCCCCCTCTTATTTTGGCATTCTGCAGTTCAGTCCATTGATATTGCCTCCTTACACATATACCCATGCATATGTAGTGTAGCTCCTTGCTTGCGAGTACTTTGGATGAGTACTCACGGTTGCTTTGCTCCCTCCTTTTCCCCTTTTCCCTCTTCTTCCCGGATGCCGCAACCAGACGTTGGAGCCCAGGAGCCAGACGCCACCATTGACGACGACTCCTACTACACTGGAGGTGCCTACTACTACGTGCAGGTCGCTGACGACGACCAGGAGTAGTTAGGAGGATCCGAGGCAGGAGGCCTACGCCTCTTTCGATCTGTATCCCAGTTTGTGCTAGCCATCTTATGGCAACTTGTTTACATATGTCTGTACTTAGATATTGTTGCTTCCGCTGACTCGTCTATGATCGAGCACTTGTATTCGAGCCCTGGAGGTCCCTGACTTGTATTATGATGCTTGTATGACTTATTTTATTTTTAGAGTTGTGTTGTGATATCTTCCCGTGAGTCCCTGATCTTGATCGTACACGTTTGCATGTATGATTAGTGTACGATTGAATCAGGGGTGTCACAAGTTGGTATCAGAGCCAACTACCTGTAGGAATCCCCCTTCCACACTCCTTGGACGAAGTCGAGTCTAGACATTGCAAAACTTTTACTAACATGGATGTGTGGCTTACGGGCCCACGTCGCCATTGGGTGGTACTAGGATCTTTTATTCCTCGTCTATACTCTGGGACTCTGATCTCTTTTCTATTCGGGATAAATGAATTTTGCTAACTCTACATTAGGTTTTCGTGATCACTTCCATCCGAAGAGCCCCTTGTTACAGATGATCGCCTGCTGCACCAGAGGATTCTGAAGATACTCTCCGATGTTCTCTCGAGACTTTGTGCCCGTTGCTTTTGCAATTCCCGACTACCGATATATCCTTATGGATTTCGTTCATACCTTCGTTCCCCGTTGACCTTGTTATTACTTGATGCCCTAAAAAATTCTCCGATATTCCGAGAATCATTTGTGCCTACTGCTTTGCGACTCTTTTTCGCATTAATACCCCTATGGATAATTCCTCGCACTTACTGAGTATCCGCTCATCCCTAGTTGTTCAGGTGTTTCACAAAAGTCTTAGAAGTACCATTTGATCTTCCAAAAAATCCTCAGCAGCCTGTTGCTCTTAAAATTCTTGCTTGCTTGCATTATGGTTAACCCCATAAGTCTCGTAATCTTATTGGCATCCCTTGTCATTATCATTTGAGTCCGTTGATTAAACTACATGTGTGCAAACGCACGCAATCATCCCTTGATTCTTAGAAATTATCCTTCCGGCTCGGACATCATTTTGAACATGAGCTGGTCCTCGACCAATCAAGTCATCGTCGAATGTAATCCTAAGCCTATTCAACTTATCCATTCTTAATCAAAGTGTTTGCTTTTGATCCCTTGACTTGGAATTCATAATTCATGTGCAATTGAGCTTTGGATTAGTCAGTCATTTCTATTATGTGATCTCCTTGCATTCTTTCTTTCTCTGGTTGTGTGCCGATGCTCACATCAGCTCTGTTATGGATTGTTCCTTTGTTGGATTATTATCCGACAGTGTCATCCATATTCAAGTACCTTGTACATTCTTCCCCTAATACATATTGCCCTTGGTAAATTGTATTCTCTGATTTGGCAAACCATGCTCTACTTTTGAGCTTGTGTTAATTGATCCTAAAGATTCATGGTTTATGTCCTAAGATGCCCCGATGGATTGAACCCATGCCTTCCTTAATATGTGTGAACTCAAAGGTTTTCACGAGTCATAATCTTCTAGTATTTTGCCAGATAAAATTTCAACACTACAACTTCTTCGAAAATGAGAAGTCAATGAAAGGTTATACATTGGAGAAGTGGGAGTCGACCTTGAACTTGTGTTCATCCCATGGACCTGATGTGGAACTTATCATGGAAGCTTCTTGCAAAATATTTAATCATTTGGGTAATTCTTTTGGTGTCATTAAATTGGATCCCCTGTAGCTATGGTTCCGACCATATTATTATTCTTTGATCCCATTTCTCGGACAAGTTAAATCGCTTGTCTTCTGCAGATCAATATTCCTGCCCAACCTCGATTCTGCTCTACCTTCGAGTATTCCCCTATGGTATCTCGAGAATATCACGGAACTACATAACTTCTTATGAGTTCTTCCTCAACTATTATTTCTCACTGATTCCAATTTTCCATGGGTTCTGAGTTGTTAGACACTCGACACTCATAGCTGAATCGAGTCCGTCATGCGATTCAACAACACTTAGTAAACTTCATTGCTTACGAGTTTGTACTCAATCATGTCATTCCCAGCCGATTCACTACATCATCATCATCATCATGCTAAACCTTGACTGTGCTACCTGGTCCTTATTCCCGGAGCACAACTTTCGACGATGAGCTAAGCTTTCACCAATTTCCTCGTCTTATCGTTTCACCTTGAACAACAAACTTGACCCCGAGTTTGTGTCGTATCTGTGGCTCCAATAATCTATTGTTGCATAAGTCCTTTCGCTTGATGCAGTCGCTGTTCAATTGCTTCTTTGTGGAGCCTCTCGACAAAATGTGTCGTGATCATCATCAACATTTTGACTCCTTTCAGGATATCAATCGAATTCATGATGAAAAATACCATCCTTGCCCTTGATGATTTGTGTTATCACCGGCCACTTTATTGCCTTCCCTCCAACACAAACTTGATCATGGTTTGTGTTATACCTTGAGCTCCTCGCTATCTAGCTCATGTTCTATATTACCTTGGTGTATTACCATCTCTTTTATGTCAAAAATGTGGTGAGAATTTCACCACCCCTTAAGAATTCCTGATACAAGTGATACTTATTACCATCACCATTTTTTTCTTGGTCCCCGTGTTGTTTCTAACCGGGATACGAGCCATTTAACTTATGTGTAATTTCAAAACTTCTAGCAACCCTATTGTTTGAAGTTAACAATCGACAGTTCGTTCTTAGACTATTGGTTATTGAATCATCACTCTAACATTGATCTTGCTGCCTAAGGTCATATTTTGGGCACACCTTTCAACTAATGATTGATGGTGTATGTTTTTCTAGAGCATACAACATTATATCATTTGAATTGACAAGTGTCATCTTCTTGTTCACATTATTGTGGAAATCCATCCGTTTGGAATTCTTGATGAATTGTCGCTGAGCCCATCAGCCACCTTCTCATCCCCTCCTTGGTTTAATGATGAACTATTGCTTCAGGAACCCGCTCCCATATTTCATTTCCCAAGAATCTTGCAATGTCATTTCGTTGATTTGTGTTGCACCTTTTCTTCTCGGACACCCTGAGTCTGAGGTATCATGACACCAATCGGATCTGAATCTCGGTCAGATATGATGGTAGGGACAACTTTCCAAGAGTTATGATGTTGGTCCTTTGATGACCCGATAACATGATGTCATGCCTAGAACACCCCCCCCCCCCTGGCTGGAGGACCTATCATTATAATTTCTTTTCCAAGGATAACCATTCTTCCTTGAGGAAATTGTAAGACCTATTTTATAAGTTGCTCCTGATGGATCATTTGTGTATCCAAAGTCTGGCCCTTGATTGAAACACCATATCATTGCTACCTCGAAGCATGACTATGATAATCCGCTCTTCAACAAGAACATTGGAGGCGCGATGCTAAATGTTTCTTGGTCAGCTATCCAAACACCGTTGTATGGGTAACATCTTGATTAATTCTTGCCTCTTATCTGAATGGTTGGGTACTTGCTGTCCTACCTTGTATGCCATGTTCTGCTTGTACATGGGAATGATATACTCCTAATAATTGTGTGTAAACACAATTTGCCTTTCCATTGTTCTATTTACTCTGATAATCGCATTTTCCTTTCCATTCTTTAGTTTAACCTTTCCTGATTCTGACTTAACTAAGCAGAGATAATTCCCTGCTTAGGTAGGCACCTTGTTGTACCACTCTGTCTGTAAGACCCTGTTACTATTGTTGATGACATTCCGGTAACCACCGATGGGTGATAACTTTGCCAATTGGTTCGCCTCGTTCAACGAGTAGGAAAATTGCTCTCTTCGTTCCCCGTCCTTGGTACCGACATTGTTGCTGGCATAGCTGACAAGCTATTCACTGACATGCCTCCCTGTCGCGGCTGTGCAAGATGTCACCACCCTTCCTACTTTCAACCCACATGGTGGGCCCATAACCCACAGGTCCACTAGATCGAAACCTGACTCTTCTTTACAACCCGGATTCTAATGTATCCTGTGCACCTGGCTTCGTATGTGATCACAAGCTAAAATCTTTACCATTATTTATCCTGGAATCAAACACCATGTTATTCTCGTTGTTCAAACCCCCATTCCAGCTTCTGTCTAGTCATCGAATGATCTCCTAACCATTTGAAACTTTGGTACCATTGTATATTGCACTCAACGAATTCACTGAAATACAACTAGTGGGGTACCTTGCGTATTTCCCATTGAGTTCACCGTTAGATGCCCAGCTTTGTGGAGATGCGTTCTTCCACAGTTTTCCCCTTGGTCGCGTTCGTAGGACGATGGAGATCCCGTAGAAAGGATGACGACTTGATCATGGTGACTTGAAGCAGAGAAATGAAAGGGATCAACCTCTTCGAAAGAGCAACCAAAGACGAGAAGATCCTTTAGGATTTCGTAACTAGAACTCTCCCCTTACACCCCTCTTAAATCTCGGGACGGGATTTCTTGTAGTGGAGGAGAATTGTGATGCCCGGATAATTTAGCTACAACAACCCTCTGCTAAGGATGCCACGTGAGTTCAATTATTGTTGCTAATCTCGCGTTAGTTAGAAACCGATTCAAATTCAAATTCAAAATCAATCAAACAATAAATTTTTTCGGATATTGAAAGTAAAATGTTCGGAGTGAACCAAATAATGCATAGGTAATTGTGGTGGAGAAATCACACTTTTGTAAAATATTTAGATACTCTAAAATGAACAAAACAATATAAAAAACTATTATTTAAAAGCTTTTATAATAATAAACCATCTCAAACTATTTTACTTTATGTGCCAAGTTAAATGTGGCTGTGGCATAGTTACATATACTAAATTAGGTACAACTTTGATATTTTACTAAAACTAAGGTATACTGAAAATTAGAGAAAACAGTAAAAAGAAAAGAACAAAACAGAAAACAAGAGACCCCCCCGGCTCCCCATGGGCCTCGGCCCATTCTACCCAACCAGCCCGTTAGCCCAGCCGGCCCCCACTCACTCCCCTTATCCCCTCCCGAACCCTAACCCAACCACCCCCACTCTCCCACATCGCCTCCCCCTCTCCCCCACCACCTCTTGATCCCATCTGGATCGGGGTGGGGTTCGAACGACAACACCGCCCCCTCGCCCCCTCGCTGCATCGACCACCGCCGTCACCTGAGATGCCACCTCGCCGGCCTGCTTCCTCTCTGACATTGTCGTCCCCGTCACCCTCCTCGCACCCCACTGCCCCGTCCCTACAGCCCCCTCATGAGCTCCCTTCCTTCCCCTCTGTCGTCGATGCCGTCCACGGCACGCACGCGCACTCCGCCCCATACGCGCGCCGAGCCACGCCCCGAACGTCGCGCCTCGCTCGCCCCTGCTCCTGGCCGTGCCCAACGCCCTCCCCCGTCTCCTGGCAGTCCCAGCGCTCGCCGTCACCGGCCACGGCCGCCGCCGAAGCCCCCTGCTGCCTGAGCCTCCCCCCGCCCGCGCCCGCATCCGCCAGGACCTGGCGCCGTTCCTGCCGGTCCGGCTCCGCCGCTCGCCGGCATTGGCCGCGACCTCCCGCTCGTGCACCCGCCTGGCCACTGGCCTCGCCACGCCGCAACCCCTGCGGGCGAGCGCCCGCCTAGGCGCCCTTCGCCCGGTTCCGCCCGAACCCACGCGCCCGTTAAGGCCATGGGCCTATGACAAGTAGGCCCCACGCCCCTAGAACGTTCTAAAAAAATTAATTAAATAAATAAAATTAAATATTAAATAATTAATTAATGAACTAAATTAATTAACTTAATTAATTATGTTTAGTTAATCTAATTAGCTAATTAACCTAATTAACTATTGTTAATTAACTAAATAGTATGACTGTTGGGTTTCGTAGTAATTTCAAAATTTTTCCTACGCGCACACAGGATCATGTGATGCATAGCAACGAGAGGAGAGTGTTGTCTACGTACCCAACGCAGACCGACTGCGGAAGCGATGACACGACGTAGAGGAAGTAGTCGTACGTCTTCACGATCCAACCGATCAAGCACCGAAACTACGGCACCTCCGAGTTCGAGCACACGTTCAGCTCGATGACGATCCCCGGACTCCGATCCAGCAAAGTGTCGGGGAAGAGTTTCGTCAGCACGACGGCGTGGTGACGATCTTGATGAACTACAGCAGCAGGGCTTCGCCTAAACTCCGCTACAGTATTATCGAGGAATATGGTGGCAGGGGGCACCGCACACGGCTAAGGAATCGATCACGTGGATCAACTTGTGTCAACTTGTGTGTTTAGAGGTGCCCCTGCCTCCGTATATAAAGGAGTAGAAGGGGGGAGGCTGGCCGGCCATAGAGGGAGGCGCAGGAGAGTCCTACTCCCTCTGGGAGTAGGATTCCTCCCCCCAATCCTAGTCCAACTAGGATTCCTCGGAGGGGAAGGGAGAGAGGGGGGCCGACCACCTTCTCCTAGTCCTAATAGGACTAGGGGAGGGGGAAGAGGCGCAGCCACCTTGGGCTGCCCCTTTCTCCTTTCCACTAAGGCCCATGAAGGCCCATATGGCTCCCGGGGGGTTCCGGTAACCTCCCGGTAACCCGGTAAAATCCCGATTTCACCCGGAACACTTCCGATGTCCAAACATAGGCTTCCAATATATCAATCTTTACGTCTCGACCATTTCGAGACTCCTCGTCATGTCCGTGATCACATCCGGGACTCCGAACAACCTTCGGTACATCAAAATGCATAAACTCATAATATAACTGTCATCGTAACCTTAAGCGTGCGGACCCTACGGGTTCGAGAACAATGTAGACATGACCGAGACATGTCTCTGGTCAATAACCAATAGCGGGACCTGGATGCCCATATTGGCTCCTACATATTCTACGAAGATCTTTATCGGTCAGACCGCATAACAACATACGTTGTTCCCTTTGTCATCGGTATGTTACTTGCCCGAGATTCGATCGTCGGTATCCAATACCTAGTTCAATCTCGTTACCGGCAAGTCTCTTTACTCGTTCCGTAATACATCATCTCACAACTAACATATTAGTTGTAATGCTTGCAAGGCTTATGTGATGTGTATTACCGAGAGGGCCCAGAGATACCTCTCCGACAATCGGAGTGACAAATCCTAATCTCGAAATACGCCAACCCAACATCGACCATTGGAGACACCTGTAGTACTCCTTTATAATCACCCATTTACGTTGTGACGTTTGGTAGTACCCAAAGTGTTCCTCCGGTAAACGGGAGTTGCATAATCTCATAGTCATAGGAACATGTATAAGTCATGAAGAAAGCAATAGCAACATACTAAACGATCGGGTGCTAAGCTAATGGAATGGGTCATGTCAATCAGATCATTCTACTAATGATGTGACCTCGTTAATCAAATAACAACTCATTGTTCATGGTTAGGAAACATAACCATCTTTGATTAACGAGCTAGTCAAGTAGAGGCATACTAGTGACACTCTGTTTGTCTATGTATTCACACATGTATTATGTTTCCGGTAAATACAATTCTAGCATGAATAATAAACATTTATCATGATTATAAGGAAATAAATAATAACTTTATTATTGCCTCTAGGGCATATTTCCTTCAGTCTCCCACTTGCACTAGAGTCAATAATCTAGTTCACATCGCCATGTGATTTAACAGCAATAGTTCACATCACCATGTGATTAACACCCATAGTTCACATCGATATGTGATCAACACCCAAAGGGTTTTACTAGATTGAGTCATCTAGTTCACATCGCTATGTGATTAACACCCAAGGAGTACTAAGGTGCGATCATGTTTTGCTTGTGAGAGAATCTTAGTCAACGGGTCTGTCACATTCAGATCCGTAAGTATTTTGCAAATATTTATGTCAACAATGCTCTGCACGGAGCTACTCTAGCTAATTGCTCCCACTTTCAATATGTATCCAGGTTGAGACTTAGTGTCATCTGGATCAGTGTAAAAGTTTGCACTGATGTAACTTTTACAACAAACTCTTTTATCACCTCCATAATCGAGAAACATCTCCTTAGTCCTTACTAAGGATATTCTTGACCAATGTCCAGTGATCTACTCCTAGATCACTATTGTACTCTCTTGCCAAATTCAGAGCAAGGTATACAATAGGTCTGGTACATAGCATAGCATACTTTATAGAACTTATGACTGAGGCACAGGGAATGATTTTTCATTCTCTTTCTATTTTCTGCTGTGGTCGGGATTTGGGTCTTACTCAATTTCATACCTTTGCAACACAGGCAAGAACTCTTTCTTTGACTGTTCCATTTTGAACTATTTCAAAATCTTGCCAAGGTATGTACTCATTGAAAATCTTATCAAGCGTCTTGATCTATCTCAATAGATCTTGATGCTCAATATGTAAGTAGCTTTTACTGAGGTCTTTTCTTTTTTAAAGAACTCCTTTAAAACACTCCTTTATGCTTTGCAGAAAAATTCTACATCATTTCTGATCAACAATATGTCACTCACATATACTAATCAGAAAGGCTGTAGTGCTCCCACTCACTTTATTGTAAATACAGGCTTCTCAAAAAGTCTGTATAAATCCATATGCTTTGATCAACTCATCAAAGCGTATATTCCAACTCCGAGAGGCTTGCACCAGTCCATAGATGGATCGCTGGAGCTTGCACATTTTGTTAGTACCTTTAGGATTGACAAAACCTTCTGGTTGCATCATATACAACTCTTCTTTAATAAATCCATTAAGTGAATGCAGTTTTGTTTATCCATTTGCCAGATTTCATAAAATGCGGCAATTTGCTAACATGATTCGGACAGACTTAAGCATAGATACGAGTGAGAAAATCTCATCGTAGTCAACACCTTGAACTTGTCGAAAACCTTTTTGCGACAATTCTAGCTTTGTAGACAGTAACATTACCATCAGCGTCAGTCTTCTTCTTAAAAATCCATTTATTCTCAATTGCTTGCCGATCATCGGGCAAGTCAACCAAAGTCCATACTTTGTTCTCATACATGGATCCCATCTCAGATTTCATGGCTTCAAGCCACTTTACGGAATCTGGGCTCACCATCGCTTCTTCATAGTTCGTAGGTTCATCATGATCTAGTAGCATGACCTCCAGAACAGGATTACCGTACCACTCTGGTGCGGATCTTACTCTGGTTGATCTACGCGGTTCAGTAGTATCTTGATCTGAAGTTTCATGATCATTATCATTGGCTTCCTCACTAACTGGTGTAGGTGTCACTGAAACAGTTTTCTGTGATGAACTACTTTCCAGTAAGGGAGTAGGTACAGTTACCTCGTCAAGTCCTACTTTCCTCCCACTTCACTTCTTTCGAGAGAAACTCCTTCTCCAGAAAGTTTCCGAATTTAGCAACAAAAGTCTTGCCTTTCGGATCTGTGATAGAAGGTGTATCCAATAGTTTCCTTTGGACATCCTATGAAGACGCACTTCTCCGATTTGAGTTTTGAGCTTATCAGGATGAAACTTTTTCATATAAGCATCGCAACCCCAAATTTAAGAAACGACAGCTTAGGTTTCTTGCCAAACCATAGTTCACACGGTGTCGTCTCAACGGATTTAGATGGTGCCCTATTTAACGTGAATGCAGCTGTCTCTAATGCATAACCCCAAAACGATAGTGGTAGATCGGTAAGACACATCATAGATCGCACCATATCTAATAAAGTACGGTTATGACGTTCGGACACACCATTACATTGTGGTGTTCTAGGTGGCATGAGTAGTGAAACTATTTCACATTGTTTTTAACTGAAGGCCAAACTCGTAACTCAAATACTCTTCTCTACGATCAGATCGTAGAAACTTTATTTTCTTGTTACGATGATTTTTCACTTCACTATGAAATTCTTTGAACTTTTCAAATGTTTCAGACTTATGTTTCATCAAGTAGATATACTCATATCTGCTCAAATCATCTGTGAAGATCAGAAAATAATGATACCTGTTGCGAGCCTCAATATTCATCGGACCACATACATCAGTATGTATGATTTTCAATAAATCTATTGCTCGCTCCATTGTTCCGAAGAACAGAGTCTTAGTCATCTTGCCCATGAGGCATGGTTCGCAAGCATCAACTGATTCATAATCAAGTGATTCCAAAAGCCCATCAGTATGGAGTTTCTTCATGCGCTTTACACCAATATGACCTAAACGGCAGTGCTACAAACAAGTTGCACTTATCATTATTAACTTTGCATCTTTTGGTTTCAATATTATGATTATGTGTATCACTATGATCGAGATCCAACGAACTATTTTCATTGGGTGTGTAACCATATAAGGTTTCATTCATGTAAACAGAACAACAATTTATTCTCTTACTTAAATGAATAACCGTATTACAATAAACATGATCAAATCATATTCATGCTCAACGCCAACACCAAATAACACTTATTCAGGTTCAACACTAATCCCGAAAGTATAGGGAGTGTGCGACGATGATCATATCAATCTTGGAACCACTTCCAACATACATCGTCACTTCACCCTTAACTAGTCTCTGTTTATTCTGCAACTCCCGTTTTGAGTTACTAATCTTAGCAACTGAACTAGTATCAAATACTGAGGGGTTGCTATAAACACTAGTAAAGTACACATCAATAACATGTATATCAAATATACTTATGTTCACTTTGCCATCCTTCTTTTCCGCCAATCACTTGGGGTAGATCCGCTTCCAGTGACCAGTCCCTTTGCAGTAGAAGCACTTAGTCTCAGGCTTAGGACCAGACTTGGGCTTCTTCACTTGAGAAGCAACTTGCTTGCTGTTCTTCTTGAAGTTCCCCTTCTTCCCTTTGCCCTTTTCTTGAAACTAGTGGTCTTGTCAATCATCAACACTTGATGCTCTTTCTTGATTTCTACCTTCGTCGATTTCAATATCACGAAGAGCTCGGGAATCGTTTTCGTCATCCCTTGCATACTATAGTTCATCATGAAGTTCAGTAACTTAGTGATGGTGACTAGAGAATTCTGTCAATCACTATCTTATCTGGAAGATTAACTCCCACTTGATTCAAGCAATTGAAGTACCCAGACAATCTGAGCACATGCTCACTAGTTGAGCGATTCTCCTCCATCTTTTAGCTATAGAACTTGTTGGAGACTTCATATCTCTCAACTCGGGTATTTGCTTGAAATATTAACTTCAATTACTGGAACATCTCATATGGTCCATGATGTTCAAAACATCTTTGAAGTCCCGATTCTAAGCCGTTAAGCATGGTGCACTTAAACTATCAAGTAGTCATCATATTGAGCTAGCCAAACGTTCATAACGTCTGCATCTGCTCCTGCAATAGGTCCGTCACCTAGCGGTGCATCAAGGACATAATTCTTCTGTGCAGCAATGAGGATAAACCTCAGATCACGGATCAAATCCGCAATATTGCTACTAACATTTTTCAACACAATTTTCTCTAGGAACATATCAAAATAAACACAGGGAAGCAACAACGCGAGCTATTGATCTACAACATGATTTGCAAAATACTACCAGGACTAAGTTCATGATAAATTTAAGTTCAATTTAATCATATTACTTAAGAACTCCCACTTAGATAGACATCCCTCTAATCCTCTAAGTGATCACGTGATCCAAATCAACTAAACCATGTCCGATCATCACGTGAGATGGAGTAGTTTCATCGGTGAACATCATTATGTTGATCATATCTACTATATGATTCACGCTCGACCTTTCGGTCTCCGTGTTCCGAGGCCATATCTGCATATGCTAGGCTCGTCAAGTTTAACCTGAGTATTCTGCGTGCGCAACTGTTTTGCACCCGTTGTATTTGAACGTAGAGCCTATCACACCCGATCATCACGTGGTGTCTCAGCACGAAGAACTTTCGCAACGGTGCATACTCAGGGAGAACACTTCTTGATAATTTAGTGAGAGATCATCTTATAATGCTACCGTCAATCAAAGCAAGATAAGATGCATAAAAGATAAACATCACATGCAATCAATATAAGTGATATGATATGGCCATCATCATCTTGTGCTTGTGATCTCCATCTCCGAAGCACCGTCATGATCACCATCGTCACCGGCGCGACACCTTGATCTCCATCGTAGCATCGTTGTCGTCTCGCCAATCTTATGCTTCCACGACTATCACTACCGTTTAGTAATAAAGTAAAGCATTACATCGCGATTGCATTGCATACAATAAAGCGACAACCATATGGCTCCTGCCAGTTGCCGATAACTTGGTTACAAAACATGATCATCTCATACAATAAAATTCAGCATCATGCCTTGACCATATCACATCACAACATGCCCTGCAAAAACAAGTTAGACGTCCTCTACTTTGTTGTTGCATGTTTTACGTGGCTGCTACGGGCTTAAGTAAGAACCAATCTCACCTACGCATCAAAACCACAACGATAGTTTGTCAAATAGACTCCGTTTTAACCTTCGCAAGGACCGGGCGTAGCCATACTTGGTTCAACTAAAGTTGGAGAGGCAGTCGCCCGCAAGCCATCTCTGTGCAAAGCACGTCGAGGGAACCGGTCTCGCGTAAGCGTACGCGTAAGGTTGGTCCGGGTCGTCTCGTCCAACAATACCGCCGAACCAAAGTATGACATGCTGGTAGGCAGTATGACTTGTATCGTCCACAACTCACTTGTGTTCTACTCGTGCATATAACATCAACATCAATAACCTAGGCTCGGATGCCACTGTTGGGTTTCGTAGTAATTTCAAAAATTTCCTACGCGCACACAGGATCATGTGATGCATAGCAACGAGAGGAGAGTGTTGTCTACGTACCCAACGCAGACCGACTGCGGAAGCGATGACACGACGTAGAGGAAGTAGTCGTACGTCTTCACGATCCAACCGATCAAGCACCGAAACTACGGCACCTCCGAGTTCGAGCACACGTTCAGCTCGATGACGATCCCCGGACTCCGATCCAGCAAAGTGTCGGGGAAGAGTTTCGTCAGCACGACGGCGTGGTGACGATCTTGATGAACTACAGCAGCAGGGCTTCGCCTAAACTCCGCTACAGTATTATCGAGGAATATGGTGGCAGGGGGCACCGCACACGGCTAAGGAATCGATCACGTGGATCAACTTGTGTCAACTTGTGTGTTTAGAGGTGCCCCTGCCTCCGTATATAAAGGAGTAGAGGGGGGGAGGCTGGCCGGCCATAGAGGGAGGCGCAGGAGAGTCCTACTCCCTCTGGGAGTAGGATTCCTCCCCCCAATCCTAGTCCAACTAGGATTCCTCGGAGGGGAAGGGAGAGAGGGGGGCCGGCCACCTTCTCCTAGTCCTAATAGGACTAGGGGAGGGGGAAGAGGCGCAGCCACCTTGGGCTGCCCCTTTCTCCTTTCCACTAAGGCCCATGAAGGCCCATATGGCTCCCGGGGGGTTCCGGTAACCTCCCGGTAACCCGGTAAAATCCCGATTTCACCCGGAACACTTCCGATGTCCAAACATAGGCTTCCAATATATCAATCTTTACGTCTCGACCATTTCGAGACTCCTCGTCATGTCCGTGATCACATCCGGGACTCCGAACAACCTTCGGTACATCAAAATGCATAAACTCATAATATAACTGTCATCGTAACCTTAAGCGTGCGGACCCTACGGGTTCGAGAACAATGTAGACATGACCGAGACATGTCTCTGGTCAATAACCAATAGCGGGACCTGGATGCCCATATTGGCTCCTACATATTCTACGAAGATCTTTATCGGTCAGACCGCATAACAACATACGTTGTTCCCTTTGTCATCGGTATGTTACTTGCCCGAGATTCGATCGTCGGTATCCAATACCTAGTTCAATCTCGTTACCGGCAAGTCTCTTTACTCGTTCCGTAATACATCATCTCACAACTAACATATTAGTTGTAATGCTTGCAAGGCTTATGTGATGTGTATTACCGAGAGGGCCCAGAGATACCTCTCCGACAATCGGAGTGACAAATCCTAATCTCGAAATACGCCAACCCAACATCGACCATTGGAGACACCTGTAGTACTCCTTTATAATCACCCATTTACGTTGTGACGTTTGGTAGTACCCAAAGTGTTCCTCCGGTAAACGGGAGTTGCATAATCTCATAGTCATAGGAACATGTATAAGTCATGAAGAAAGCAATAGCAACATACTAAATGATCGGGTGCTAAGCTAATGGAATGGGTCATGTCAATCAGATCATTCTACTAATGATGTGACCTCGTTAATCAAATAACAACTCATTGTTCATGGTTAGGAAACATAACCATCTTTGATTAACGAGCTAGTCAAGTAGAGGCATACTAGTGACACTCTGTTTTGTCTATGTATTCACACATGTATTATGTTTCCGGTAAATACAATTCTAGCATGAATAATAAACATTTATCATGATTATAAGGAAATAAATAATAACTTTATTATTGCCTCTAGGGCATATTTCCTTCAATGACATGCGGGACCCACACGTTAGTTTGACCAGTCAACACCTCTGTTGACTTTTGACGTCATGACGCCAGCATGCACTATTCTAGATAATGTTGAATTAAATTAATTCTAAAAATGATTTAAAACTTTAGAAAATCATATAAAATAAACCGTAGCTCAGATGAAAATACTTTCTACATGAAAGTTGCTCATAACGACGAGACGAATCCAGATACGCAGCCCGTTCATCCGCCACGCGTCTCTAGCATAGTGAACCTGCAACTTTCCCCCTCCGATTCACCTATCCGAAAACGCGAAACACCGGGGATACTTTCCTGGATGTTTCCCCTTTCGCCGGTATCACCTACTACCGTGTTAGGGCACACCTAACACCGCTCATTGTCATGTCATGCATCATCATGCTTATGTTTGCATTATATTTACTGTTTCTTCCCCCTCTTCTCTTCGGTAGACTACGAGACCGACGTTGCTGCTTCCTAGTTCGACTACGGAGTTGACGACCCCTCTGTCGGTGTCAAAACCGGCGGATCTCGGGTAGGGGGTCCCGATCTGTGCGTCTTAGGCTGCTGGTAACAGGAAGCAAGGGACACAATGTTTACCCAGGTTCGGGCCCTCTCGATGGAGGCAAAACCCTACTTCCTGCTTGATTAATATTGATGATATGAGTAATACAAGAGTAGATCTACCACGAGATTGTAGAGGCTAAACCCTAGAAGCTAGCCTATGATGATTATGGTTGTGATTGTGATAGACCTTCTAAGGACCAACCTCTCCGGTTTATATAGACACCCAAGAGGGCTAGGGTTTACACGGAGTCGGTTACAAGGAAGGAAATACAATATCCGGATCGCCAAGCTTGTCTTCCATGCAAAGGAGAGTACTGTCCGGACATGGGACGGAGTCTTGAGTCTTGTATCTTCACGCTCCAATCATCCGGACGATGTATATAGTCTGTCTGTCCGGATACCCCCTAATCCAGGACTCCCTCACCCTCCTTCTTGCCAGAGCAACCAGGTAAGCCCCCCCTTTGATCACCAAATATCGCCTATTCTTCTCTCCACTGCTTGCATTAGAGTAGTGTAGAATGTTACTGTTCGGTTACTCCTATTCTGTTGCATAGCCTGTCATTATTGCTACAATCATTGATACCTTACCCGCAATCCTAAATGCTTAGTATAGGATGCTAGCTTATCATCATTGTCCCTACATTCTCATCAGTCTACCTTGCTATACTATTGGGCCGTGATCACTCGGGAGGTGATCACGGGTATATACTATATACATATTATACAGATGGTGACTAAAGTCGGGTCGGCTCACTGAGTGCCCGCGAGTGATTCACGGATTGGGGGCTGAAAGGACCTTTGTCCTGACGGCCCTCTGTGTGGATCTTTGTGGCGGAGCGACAGGGCAGGTTGAGACCACCTAGGCGAGAGGTGGGCCTAGCCCTGGTTGGCGTTCGCGGTTGCTTCATAATAACACGCTTAACGAGATCTTGGTATTTGATCTGAGTCTGGCCACTGGCCTATACGCACTAACCAACTACACGGGAAAGATATGGGCACTCGACGTCGTGGTATCAGCCGAAGCCTTCTAGACGTCAGCGATTGAGCGGTGCGTGCCGGATTGGACCGTAAGCCTAATCTTGTATTAAGGGGGCTAGGTCTGCTTCTGGCCGTGTACGCAACGTGTAAGTGTGCAATGGGCGATGGGCCCAGACCCCTGCGCGCATAGGATTTAGACCGCCGTATTGACCTCTCTGTTGTGGCTAGGTGGGGCTGCGATGTGTTGATCTTCCGAGTCCGGGCATGACCCAGGAAAGTGTGTCCGACCAAATGGGATCGAGCGTGTTGGGTTATGTGGTGCACCCCTGCAGGGAAGTTTATCTATTTGAATAGTCGTGTCCCTCGGTAAAAGGATGACCCGGAGTTGTACCTTGCGCTTATGACAACTAGATTCGAATACTTAATAAAACACACCCAGACAAGTTCCACAGACAACCCGGTGATCGCTTTTCCACAGGGCGACAAGGGGAGGATCGCCGGGTAGGATTATGCTACACGATGCTACTTGGAGGACTTCAATCTACTCTCTTCTACATGCTGCAAGACGGAGGCTGCCAGAAGCGTAGTCTTTGATAGGACTAGCTATCCCCCTCTTATTCTGGCATTCTGCAGTTCAGTCCACTGATATTACCTCCTTACACATATACCCATGCATATGTAGTGTAGCTCCTTGCTTGCGAGTACTTTGGATGAGTACTCACGGTTGCTTTGCTCCCTATTTTTCCCCTTTTCCCTCTTCTTCCCGGATGCCGCAACCAGATGTTGGAGCCCAGGAGCCAGACGCCACCATTGACGATGACTCCTACTACACTGGAGGTGCCTACTACTACGTGCAGGCCGCTGACGACGACCAGGAGTAGTTAGGAGGATCCCAGGCAGGAGGCCTGCACCTCTTTCGATCTGTATCCCAGTTTGTGCTAGCCATCTTATGGCAACTTGTTTACATATGTCTATACTCAGAGATTGTTGCTTCCGCTGACTCGTCTATGATCGAGCACTTGTATTCGAGCCCTGGAGGTCCTTGACTTGTATTATGATGCTTGTATGACTTATTTTATTTTTAGAGTTGTGTTGTGATATCTTCCCATGAGTCCCTGATCTTGATCATACACGTTAGCGTGTATGATTAGTGTACAATTGAATCGGGGGCGTCACAGTCCATATCAGAAAGGCTAGGGTGGAATCAACACGTCCACATCTATCTTGCACCCCGGCTCCTTTCCTATTCCTTGGAGTATACCGATATCGCGGTAGTGGCACTTGGGAGGAGCCAGCGGCAGTACCGTCGGGCCGGAGCGGCAGTACCGCTGACAGCCTCAAGCGGTAGTACCACGCGTGGCCATCAGCAGTAGTACAGTCCTACCACCGCTTCTAGTGCCGCTCGTGGGCCCTCTCTCTCCTTCCTTTTGTCTCTACTCTCTATGCGCAGCCCCAACAGTACTACCGCTGGGCCGAGCGGCAGTGCCGCTGCCTAGTGTAGTAGTACCACTCCCTTGAGCGATAGTACCGCTCTCTGCGAGCTGAGATGTGGGATAACGGTTGGATTTGATTCCCCACTATAAAAGGTGGTCTTCTTCCCCAAGAAGACCCACCTCTTTTCCCCCAAGCTCCATTGTTGCTCCAAAGCTCATTTTCGCCCGATCTCTCTCCCTAGCCAATCAAACTTGTTGATATTCTAGGGATTGGTTGAGAAGGCCCGGATCTACACTTCCACTAAGAGAAATTTGACCCCCCCCACTAATCCCTTGCGGATCTTGTTACTCTTGGGTGTTTGAGCACCCTAGACGGTTGAGGTCACTGTCGGTGTGAAATCCGGCATATCTCGTAGTAGGGGTCCTAAGCTAGGCGTTTTGGAGCGATGGTAACATGGACACAGGGTTTTACCCAGGTTCGGGCTCTCTCGAAGAGATAATGCACTACATCCTGCTTTTGATTGTATTCATATGGGTGCAGTACAGAGTACATGTATCTACCACAAGATTATTCTAATGAATATTAGATTATCTATTGACTAGCCTGGCCTCGGTTTATATAACACACCGGAGGCCTAGGCTTTTAGAAGAGTCCTTGTCTCGAGCGCCAAGTCTTGTGGAGTCTTCCTTGTATGCGGCATGGGCTGCCTAAAGTGGCCCATTAGTGAACCGCCATGGGGGTCCTCGGCCCGACCCATAGGTTGGGAGACGACGTGATGAGTACCCCCTAGTCCAGGACACCGTCGGTAGCCCCTTGAACCGATCTTCAAGTTGGGGACGCCCCTCGATTCTTCCGAACTGTTCTTCATCTTCGGTTGTCGGTCTTGAAAACTGGTTCAAAAAATCTTCTCATCTTTGATCCTGAGGATCACCATAGTGAACCCGAAGAGTTTACACGTCGGGTATCCAAGGAGCCCCTTTAAGTTTTCGGCCTTTATCAATACCTTGTTATTTTTATGCCACACCTTGGGTTTGAAGTTGTTCCCATGCGGCAGTGTCCTCTTGCGTCCGAGCTCCAATGCCGGACTGCATCTGAGGTGTCCTCTTGCAGCCGAACTCCAATGCCGAACTGCATCCGAGCTCCAATGCCAGACTATATCCGAGCTCCAATGTCGGGCTGTATCCGAGGTGTCATACATCACCTTGGTTTGAAAATTTTGAAGGTGTTCTGCCGAGCTTAATGCCAGAAATGCTCTCTATGGAGCCAGCCATTTGCATCCGAGCTTTATGCTGGACAGCATCCGAGGTGGTGTACCACCTTGGTCTTGGGCTGATTGTTTCCGGATTTTATTTTATTTGCTGACAAGATATATAGCCAGTAGCCCTCAAGGTGCGTGTCGGCCTAAAATCCGAGATGCACATTAGAGGAGATAGTGATCGGTGGACGAGCCCTTGAGAGAGGGTTTTGAGAAGTCGCCATAATATATTAGCTTGATGTCGGATAAGTCCCAGTTGGTACCTATTGTTGTCCGAAGACGCGTTTGCCATAGTTTGGTCAAGCTGAACACTGAGAACTTTGATTTTTCGGCATTGAATAGGCAATGCAGTAGCCCCCGAGACACTGGTCGGGTGGCAACACCAGATCAGGGGATCGGTGCCCCTTTAATATTAGTAACTGATAAGCCCAAAGCCTAGTAGCCCCCGAGCCTTAATGCGGGCACGGGTGACCGAATTAAGGATCGATATCCAGAGTAAAATCACAAATTATGTGTAATGATTCTATGTATCCAAGTACTTTACATCATTAATGCTCAGATCCGCATTGTACAAAACTTTGTTGACCGAGCATCGGCTTCAACCTCCTAGGCCAGTAGCCAAGGAGTGTTTGTACTACTTTATAAAACCTTTACAAGGGCAAAGATTTACGGCAAACAAGGCAATCCGGCCATATGGTTTTATAAACAAAGGTACACGGAGAGATATGTTATATTACTATTAACATAAGAAACATCTTCCAAAAAATAGTCCTGCTATCGGTTCCTTTATTTGGGTTGTCATGCTGACCATGATCATGAAACCTCACTTCCGGTCAATGTGGGAGAAAAATATTTAGGAATTAGTTCGGGGAAAGTTCCCGAACTCTATGGTCTAATGAACCAAAATATTCACTTCCGTCATTGTCGACCAATTATATCCTTTAAGATGGCTAGCTTTCGGCTTTTCCTAGTCTGAGGTACTAACTTGGATGACCCAGTAGTAACAATCATAGAGGTGCTCCCTTTACCACCTAGCCGAACAATCGGGAACGTAGGGGTAAGCACCGGAGCCAGGCAACCCAGCTTGGCCAAAATCTTAAGTCAAATGATGCATATTTATGGATTTATAACGATGATTACGGAAGGCAGCCCTCGTATATTAAATACATACGCCGATGATATGTTTATTTTGACTCCGTTGCGATCGTTTTTCAGTTGAAAGTGGCCCATCGTCGACTTCCACGCCTTGTAGATGCTACGCAAGGTGTTTCCGCAATAACAAAATAACCCTTAGCCGACATCTCGGTGCCCGAAGGCGGTTGTGTTAGCGGAAACGAGGCAATCAGATATGCGGGCTTTATAACTTTCACTTAGTCATAGGAGCTTTAAACTGGGGAAGCTAGCTACGAGCCCTGCTACGTCTCCAATGTATCAATAATTTTTGATTGTTCCATGCTATTATATTACCCCTTTTGGATGTCTATGGCCTTATTTTAGACATTTATATCATTTTTGGGACTAACCTACTAACTAGAGGCCCAGCCCGTATTGCTATTTTTTTGCCTATTTCAGTATTTCGAAGAAAAGGAATATCAAACGGAGTCCAAACGGAATGAAACCTTCGGGAGCGTGATTTTTGGAATGAACGTGATCCAGAGGACTTGGAGTGCAAGTCAAGAAGCGATCGAGGCGGCCAGGAGATAGGAGGGCGCGCCCACCCCCCTGGGCGCGCCCCCTGTCTCGTGGGCCCCTCGGGCGGCCGCCGACGCACTTCTTCCTCCTATATATACCCATGTACCCCGAAAACATCCAGGGAGCCAACAAAAAACAATTTCCACCACTGTAACCTTCTGTATCCGCGAGATCCCATCTTGGAGCCTTTGCCGGCGCTCCGCCGGAGGGAGAATCGACCATGGAGGGCTTCTACATCAACACCATAGCCCCTTCGATGAGTTGTGAGTAGTTTACCACAGACCTTCGGGTCCATAGTTATTAGCTAGATGGCTTCTTCTCTCTTTTTGGATCTCAATACCATGTTCTCCCCCTCTCTTGTGGAGATCTATTTGATGTAACTCTTTTTGCGGTGTGTTTGTCGAGATCCGATGAATTGTGGGTTTATGATCAAGTTTATCTATGATAAATATTTGAATCTTCTCTGAATTCTGTTATGTATGATTGAGTTATCTTTGCAAGTCTCTCCGAATTATCAGTTTGGTTTGGCCTACTAGATTGATCTTTCTTGCCATGGGAGAAGTGCTTAGCCTTGGGTTCAATCTTGCGGTGTCCTTACCCAGTGACAGCAGGGGTTGCAAGGCACGTATTGTATTGTTGCCATCGAGGATAAAAAGATGGGCTTTATATCATAGTGCTTGAGTTTATCCATCTACATCATGTCATCTTTCTTAATGTGTTACTCTGTTCTTATGAACTTAATACTCTAGATGCATGCTGGATAGCGGTTGATGTGTGGAGTAATAGTAGTAGATGCAGGCAGGAGTCGGTCTACTTGTCACGGACGTGATGCCTATATACATGATCATGCCTAGATAATCTCATAATTATTCGCTTTTCTACCAATTGCTCGACAGTAATTTGTTCACCCACCGTAATACTTATGCTATCTTGAGAGAAGCCAGTAGTGAAACCTATGGCCCCCGGTTCTATCTTTTATCTTATAAGCTTTCAATCTACTTTTATTTGCATCTTTACTTTTCCTATCTATATTATAAAATACCAAAAATATATTTATCTTATCATACTATCTCTATCACATCTCACTTTCGCAAGTGGCCATGAATGGATGGACAACCCCTTTATTGCGTTGGTTGCGAGTTCTTTGTTTGTTTGTATAGGTGCGTGGGACTTTTGAGGAGCCTCCTACTGGATTGATACCTTGGTTCTCAAAAACTGAGGGAAATACTTATGCTACTATTGCTGCATCACCCTTTCCTCTTCAAGGAAAACCAACGCAAGCTCAAGACGTACCAAGAAGGATTTCTGGCGCCGTTGCCGGGGAGGTCTTCGCTCAAGTCAAGACATACCAAGTACCCATCGCAAACTCATCTCCCTCGCATTTACATTATTTACCATTTGCCTCTCGTTTTCCTCTCCCCCACTTCACACTTGCCGTTTTACTCACCCTCTCTTTCCCAATCTTCTCCTCTCTTTTTCGCTTGCCTTTTTTGTTTGCTTGTGTGTTGGATTACTTGTCGCCATGGCGCAAGATAATACCAAATTGTGTGATTTATCCAATACCAATAATAATGATTTCCTTAGTACTCCGATTGCTCCTCTTAATGATGTTGAGTCTTGTGAAATCAATACTGCTTTGCTGAATCTTGTTATGAAAGATCAATTCGCCGGCCTTCCTAGTGAAGATGCCGCTACTCATCTAAACAACTTTGTTGATTTGTGTGATATGAAAAAGAAGAAAGATACGGATAATGATATTGTTAAATTGAAGTTATTTCCGTTTTCACATAGAGATCGTGCTAAAGTTTGGTTTTCGTCTTTGCCTAAAAATAGTATTGATTCTTGGAACAAGTGCAAAGATGCTTTTATCTCTAAGTATTTTCCTCCCGCTAAGATCATCACTCTTAGGAACGACATTATGAATTTTAAACAACTTGATCATGAGCATGTTGCCCAATCTTGGGAAAGAATGAAATGGATGATTCGCAATTGCCCTACTCATGGTTTGAATTTATGGATGATCATACAAAAATTTTATGACGATTTGAACTTTGCTTCTAGAAATCTTTTAGATTCGGCCGTGGGAGGCACGTTTACGGAAATCATGTTAGGAGATGCTACAAAACTTCTTGATAATATTATGGCTAATTATTCTCAATGGCACACCGAAAGATCTTCTAGTAAAAAAGTGCATGCTATAGAAGAAATTAATGTTTTGAGTGGAAAGATGGATGAACTTATGAAGTTGTTTGCTATTAAAAATACTCCTCTTGATCCCAATGATATGCCTTTGTCTACTTCGATTGAGAATAATAATGAATCTATGGATGTGAATTTTGTTGGTAGGAATAGTTTCGGAAACAATGCTTATAGAGGAAACTTTAATTCTAGACCGTTCCCTAGTAATTCCTCTAATAATTATGGAAATTCCTACAATAATTCTTATGGTAATTTTTATAATATGCCCTCTGATTTTGAGAATAGTGTGAAAGAATTTATGATTTCTCAAAAGAATTTTAATGCTTTGATTGAAGAAAAATTGCTCAAAGTTGATGATTTGGCTAGGAACGTTGATAGACTTTCACTTGATGTTGATTCTCTTAAACTTAGATCTACCCCTCCTAAGCATGATATCAATGGGTCTCTCAAAGCAATGAGAATTTCCATTGATGAGTGCAAGGAAAGAACCGCTAGATTGCGTGCTAAGAAAGATTGCTTTGTAAAGGCGTGTTCTTCTAGTTTCCTTGAAAATAATGATGAAGATCTTAAATTTATTGATGTGTCTCCTATTAAATCTTTGTTTTGCAATATGAATCTTAATAATAATGGGACTAGAGATGAGTAAACTTTAGTTAGAAGGCGTCCCAATATTTCGGAGTTTTTAGATCTTGATGCTAAATTTGGTAAAAGTGGGATTGGAGAGGTCATGACTTCAAATAGCATTGAACCCACTATCTCAGATTTCAAGAAATTTGATTATGATAATTGTTCTTTAGAAGGTTGTATTTCCTTGTTGCAATCCGTTGTTAATTCTCCTCATGCTTATAGTCAAAATAAAGCTTTTACCAAACACATCGTTGATGTCTTGATGCAATCTTATTATGAAAAGCTTAATTTGGAAGTTTCTATACCTAGAAAACTTAATGATGAGAGGGAACCTACTATAAAGATTAAAATTAAAGATCATGAGTGTTTTGGTTTGTGTGATTTGGGTGCTAGTGTTTCCACGACTCCGAAAACTTTATGTGATATTCTAGGTTTCCATGATCTTGATGATTGCTCTTTAAATTTGCACCTTGCGGACTCGACCATTAAAAAGCCAATGGGAAGGATCAATGATGTTCTCATTGTTGCAAATAGAAATTTGGTGCCCGTAGATTTTCTCGTTCTTGCTATAGATTGCAATCTTTCTTGCCCTATTATTCTTGGTAGACCTTTCCTTAGAATGATTGGCGCGATTATTGATATGAAGGAAGGGAATATTAGATCCCAATTTCCATTAAGGAAAGGCATGGAGCACTTTCCAAGAAAGAAAGTCAAATTACGTTATGAATCTATCATGCGAGCTACTTATGAATTGATTGCCAAAGATGGCACTACTTAGATCTATGTTCCCTTTTATGCCTAGCTAGGGGCGTTAAACGATAGCGCTAGTTGGGAGGCAACCCAATTTTATTTGTGGTTTTTGTTTTTGTTTCTGTTTAGTAATAAATTTTGCATCTACCTTATGTTTAGATGTGTTTTTATGTTTTAATTAGTGTTTGTTCCAAGTAGAACCTCTAGGATAACCTATGGTGATAGTTAACTTGATTCTGCTGTAAAACAGAAACTTTGCGTGCACGAAATTAGTTTTGTTAAATCACACAAACGTGCTTTTGCATTGATTCTTTTTTCTGCTGATCAACAGACAAATTTTCCAGGACTTCCTATTCTTTTAGTATTTTAAAGTTCCATAAGTTTGCGTTAGTTACAGATTGCTACAGACTGTTCTGTTTTTGACAGATTCTGTTTTTCGTGTGTTGTTTGCTTATTTTGATGCATCTATGGCTAGTATTAAGTGGTATGAACCATAGAGAACTTGGAATATAGTAGGTTTAACACCAAAATAAATAAAGAAAGAGTTCATTACAGTTCCTTATGTAGTGGTTTTGTTTTCTTTCACTAACGGAGCTTATGAGATTTCCTGTTGAGTTTTGTGTTGTGAAGTTTTCAAGTTTTGGGTAAAGATTTGATGGACTATGGAATAAGGAGTGGCAAAAGCCTAATCTTGGGGATTCCAATGGCACCCCAAGATATTCAAGAGTAGCCAAAAGCCTAAGCTTGGGGATGCCCCCGGAAGACATCCCCTCTTTCTTCTTCGTTCATTGGTAACTTTACTTGGAGCTATATTTTTATTCGCCACATGATATGTGTTTTGCTTGGAGCGTCGTGTATGATATTAGTATTTGCTTTTTAGTTTACCACAATCATCCTTGCTGTACACACCTTTTGGGAGAAGCCCACTTGATTAGAATTTATTAGAATACTCTATGTGCTTCACTTATATCTTTTGAGCTAGATAGTTTTTGCTCTAGTACTTCACTTATATCTTTTAGAGCACGGCGGTGGCTTAATTTTGAAAAAATTGCTAGTCTCTCATGCTTCACTTATATTATTTTGAGATTCTTTTAGAACAGCATGATATTTGCTATGGTTACAAATTTGGTCCTAGAATGATGAGCATCCAAGTTGGGTATAATAAAAACTATCATAGAAAGTGCATAAAACACTAGGATCAATTTGATGCTTGATAATTGTTTTGAGATATAGAGGTGGTAATGTTAGAGTCATGCTAGTGGGTAATTATGAAATTGAGAAATACTTGTGTTGAAGTTGGCAAGTCCCGTAGCATGCACGTATGGTAAAAGTTGTGTGACAAATTTGTTGCATGTGGTGCTCTTTTAATTGTCTTCCTTATGAGTGGAGGTCGGGATCGCGTGATGGTTAACTCCTACCAACCCTTCCCCTAGGAGCATGCGTAGTAGTACTTTGCTTCGAGGGCAAGTAGACTTTTGCAATTAGTATATGAGTTCTTTATGACTAATGTGAGTCCATGGATATACGCACACTCACCCTTCCACTTTGCTAGCCTCTATTATATCGCGCAACTTTCGCCGGTATCATGCATCCATTATTTACCTTCCTCAAAACAGCCACCATATCTACCTATTATGGCATTTCCATAGCCATTCCAAGATATATTGCCATGCAATTTTCTACCGTTTCATTTATTATGACACACTTCATCATTGTCATATTGCTCTTTGCATGATCATGTAGTTGACATCGTATTTGTGGCAAAGCCACCTTCATAATTTTCATACATGTCGCTCTTGATTCATTGCATATCCCGGTACACCGTCGGAGGCATTCATATAGAGTCATATCTTGTTCTAGTTTTGATTTGCAATTCTTGAGTTGTAAATCAATAAAAGCGTGATGATCTTCATTATTAGAGCATTGTCCCAGTGAGGAAAGGATGATGAAGACAATGATTCCCCCACAAGTCGGGATGAGACTTCGGACTTTAAAAAGAAAAAAAGAAAAAAAAGAGATGAAAGGCCAAAAAAAGAAAGGCCAAAAAAAGAAATAAAAAAAGAAAAAAAGAAGAAAAAATAATGAGAGAAAAAGAGAGAAGGGACAATGCTACTATCTCTTTTCCGCACTTGTATTTCAAAGTAGCACCATAATCTTCATGATAGAGAGTCTCCTATGTTGTCATTTTCATATACTAAGTGGGAATTTTCCATTATAGAACTTGGCTTGTATATTCCCATGATGGGCTTCCTCAAAATTCCCTAGGTCCTCGTGAGCAAGCAAGTTGGATGCACACCCACTTAGTTTCTTTTGTTGAGCTTTCATATATTTATAGCTCTAGTGCATCCGTTGCATGGCAATCCCTACTCACTCACATTGATATCTATTAATGGGCATCTCCATAGCCCGTTGATATGCCTAGTTGATGTGAGACTATCTTATCCCTTTTTGTCCTCACAACCACCACCATATACCAGCATAGTGCTATGTCCATGGCTTGCGCTCATGTATTGCGTAAGAGTTGAAAAAGCTGAAGCGCATTAAAAAGTATGAACCAATTGCTTGGCTAAAACCGGGGTTGTGCATGATGGGAGTATTTTGTGTAATGAAAATGAAGCATGGCCTAACTATAAGATTTTGTAGGGATAAGCTTTCTTTGGCTATGCTATTTTGATAGGACATGATTATTTGTTAGTATGCTTCGAAGCATTATTATTTTTTATGTTTTATAAGCTTTTATCTTGAATCATTTGGATCTGAACAATCATGCCACAATAAAGAAAATTACATTGAGAATTATGATAGGTAGCATTCCACATCAAAAATTCTATTTTTATCGTTTACCTACTCGAGAACGAGCAGGAATTAAGATTGGGGATGCTTGATACGTCTCCAACGTATCTATAATTTTTTATTGTTCCATGCTATTATATTACCCCTTTTGGATGTTTATGGGCCTTATTTTACACATTTATATCATTTTTGGGACTAACCTACTAACCTGAGGCACAGCCCGTATTGCTGTTTTTTTGCCTATTTCAGTATTTCGAAGAAAAGGAATATCAAACGGAGTCCAAATGGAATGAAACCTTCAGGAGCGTGATTTTTGGAACGAACATGATCCAGAGGACTTGGAGTGCAAGTCAAGAAGCGATCGAGGCGGCCAGGAGATAGGAGGGCGCACCCACCCCCCTGGGCGCGTCCCCCTATCTCGTGGGCCCCTCGGGTGGCCACCGACGTACTTCTTCCTCCTATATATACCCACGTACCCCGAAAACATCCAGGGAGCCAACGAAAAAAGTTCCACCGCCGTAACCTTATGTATCCGCGAGATCCCATCTTGGAGCCTTTGTCGGCGCTCCGCCGGAGGGGGAATCGACCATGGAGGGCTTCTACATCAACACCATAGCCCCTTCGATGAGTTGTGAGTAGTTTACCACAGACCTTCGGGTCCATAGTTATTAGCTAGATGGATTCTTCTCTCTTTTTGGATCTCAATACCATGTTCTCCCCCTCTCTTGTAGAGATCTATTTGATGTAACTCTTTTTGCGGTGTGTTTGTCGAGATCCGATGAATTGTGGGTTTATGGTCAAGTTTATCTATGAGAAATATTTGAATCTCCTCTGAATTCTTTTATGCATGATTGAGTTATCTTTGCAAGTCTCTTCGAATTATCAGTTTGGTTTGGCCTACTAGATTGATCTTTCTTGCCATGGGAGAAGTGCTTACTTTGGGTTCAATCTTGCGGTGTCCTTACCCAGTGACAGCAAGGGTTGCAAGGCACAAATTTATTGTTGCCATCAAGGATAAAAAATGGGGTTTATATCATATTTCTTGAGTTTATCCCTCGACATCATGTCATCTTTCTTAATGCGTTACTCTGTTCTTATGAACTTAATACTCTAGATGCATGCTGGATAGCGGTCGATGTGTGGAGTAATAGTAGTAGATACAGGCAGGAGTCGGTCTACTTGTAACGGACGCGATTCCTATATACATGATCATGCGTAGATAATCTCATAATTATTTGCTTTTCTATCAATTGCTCGACAGTAATTTGTTCACCCACCATAATACTTATGCTATCTTGAGAGAAGCCACTAGTGAAACCTGTGGCCCCCGGGTCTATCTTTTATCTTATAAGCTTTCAATCTACTTTTATTTGCATCTTTACTTTTCCTATCTATATTATAAAATACCAAAAATATATTTATCTTATCATACTATCTCTATCAGATCTCACTTTCGCAAGTGGCCGTGAAAGGATTGACAACCCCTTTATTGCGTTGGTTGCGAGTTCTTTGTTTGTTTGTGTAGGTGCGTGGGACTTTTGAGGAGCCTCCTACTGGATTGATACCTTGGTTCTCAAAAACTGAGGGAAATACTTACGCTACTATTGCTGCATCACCCTTTCCTCTTCAAGGATAACCAACGCAAGCTCAAGACGTAGTAGGCCCCCGGTTAGTGTTTGGCACCGATCGAAGTCTAGCCATTAACACTTCGGCCAATATTATGGAAGGCCCGTCATTTAACATGGGGTAATCACTATCGATCTGTAGTTTGACACAGTCATCGGATCGCTGACCAGTTTTCGCTCATTGTGACAGTCAGTTTTCGGCTTTCTCCACTGAGGCGCTTAACCATTTGAGCTGGAAGCACAATCACAGTGGTTTTCCCTTTGCACAACTAGCCGAACAAAGCGAAACGTAGGAGAAAAGCACAGGAGCCGGGCAACCCAATTATTGACCAAAGACACAATTCGAAACCAATGCATATAAAGCAAATATCCAAGAACATTTTGCCGAGGAGTCCATGGAGTACCTTGGCTGTTGGTGGGTTCGGCTTCAGTCGCAGCCCCCCGTTAATACTACCAATGCTTTAAAGGCGTCTGGCATTGCACTTCTTAGTAACTAGTCCCGATGTGGCGTTTGTTTTGTCGACGCCGAGGTGTAGTTCGGTAGGAAAGATGCCGAGCTGTGGGTGAAAAAAGATCTCCCGAGCTGAATTATTATGCAGGGCACCTCGGTTATGAAGATGTCCCTCTTCCTGAAAGAAAAACATGCAAATAGCCTAAAAGTGCTAGAAGCCTGAAAAGGCAAAAGCTTATGTAAAAGCTTGACGGCCGAACTAAATCAAGTGTTCGGCGCCAATCCGAAAATTGGTCTTAAAAAAATTGTGCTTCTGTCGTGCTTTAACCTGACACATCCGATCTGAAAACTTCAAGCAGGTCAGCCTACGGCTTTAACCTCCTTATCCCAAAGGCGGAGTGCTTCTCTGAGGCCAGTTTAGCAAACTAAACTCGAGCGGATTTAGAGAGAAGCCAAGCTATCCAGCTATTGACGATACACTCGAGTCGAAAAAGGAGTGGTAGAAAAAGACTTTGCAACGACCTAGAAGAAAACACATTCACTATAAAACGACGCATATAAATTTTAAGAGTCCCCAGTTAACACGGGCAAAGAAAAGTGGTTTTCAACGAACCTCGTTTTTGACAAACATATTTTAAAATAAATATAATGTTTGGTCAAACCAAACAGAGATTGAAATTTGAAAAAAGTTGAGCATGAAAGCGACTTAGCTGGTTAATGTGCTCGTTGTTGATGACGCGGCCCGAGCTTACGACGGGATGAGGTTCCAGCCCCCAAGCCGGTCCCAAGGTGGATGAGTGAGGAGTTCGGCATTCCGAAGTGGTGACATAGCATGGCCGATGTGGCGAGGCGAAACCCCCAGTCCGACCGAGGCGACGGAGCATGCCTGCAGTGTGAGGCTGAAGTCCCCACGTCATCCGACACGTCGAAATAGGTCGGCGTCATGGACATTGGTTTGATGAAGCAATAGTGCGGCGATGCCGGTGCAGGGTGGCTCATCGAGGTGGCATAGGCAAAGTAGGTTTCCTGATTTGACGTTGATCGAAGATCCCATCAAACCGCGGCGATCACCTAGCTGGCTCTCAATGAAAGCACCAATGTCGGTGTGAAATCCGGCATATCTCATAGTAGGGGTCCTAAGCTAGGCGTATTGGAGCGATGGTAACATGGACACAGGGTTCTACCCAGGTTTGGGCTCTCTCGAAGAGATAATACCCTACATCCTGCTTTTGATTGTATTCATATGGGTGTAGTACAGAGTACATGTATCTGTCACGAGATTGTTCTAATGAATATTAGATTATCTATTGACTAGCATGGCCTCTGTTTATATAACACACCAGAGGCATAGGGTCTTAGGAGAGTCCTTGTCTTGAGCGCCAAGTCTTGTGGAGTCTTCCTTGTATGCGGCATGGGCTGCCTAAAGTGGCCCATTAGTGAACCGCCATGGGGGTCCTTGGCCCGACTCATAGGTCGGGAGACAACGTGATGAGTACCACCTAGTCCAGGACACCGCCAGTCACCTCGGAGCCACATTCCATTGTGGTGAAGCTCCGTGGTATCGTTGGGAGCCTCCAATCAAGTTGTCGAGATGGCCCCAACCTCATTTGTAAAGGTTTGGTGGCCGCCTTCAAGGGCACCACTACTGGAATCATGGCATCTCGCATTGTGTGAGGGCGTGAGGAGAATACGGTGGCCCTAGTGGCTTCTTGGGGAGCATTGTGCCTCCACACCGCTCCAACGGAGACGTACTTCCCCCAAAGGGAAGGAACTTCGGTAACACATCCTCGTTTGCACCGGCTCCACTTGTGGTTATCTCTTCCCTTTACTTTGTGCAAGATATTATTGTGTTGTATCCTTTGCTTGCACTTGTTGTTGTTGTTGTTGTTGTTTGCATCATATAGGTTGTTCACATAGTTGCACATCTAGACAACCTATTTGTTGCTAAACCTAATTTGTTAAGGGAAGCTTAAAATTGGTAGTTGCCTATTCACACCCCCTGACGGTGTCCTGGACTAGGGGGTACCTAACACGTCGTCTCCCGATCAGTTGGATTGGGCCGAGGACCCCCATGGCCGTATACTCATGGGCCAGTCCGGACAGCTCCCACATACAAGGAGAATCCACAAGACTTGGCGATCAAGAAAAGGACTCCTCCCCCACCGGCGTATTCGGCTAGGACTCTTGTTATCCTAGGTCTCTGGTGCATTATATAAACCGGGGTCAGGCTAGTCGATAGACATATACAACAATCATACGATAGGCTAGCTTCTAGGGTTTAGCCTCTCTGATGTCGTGGTAGATCAACTCTTGTACTACCCATATCATCAATATTAATCAAGCAGGAGTAGGGTTTTACCTCCATAGAGAGGGCCTGAACCTGGTTAAAAACATCGTGTCCCTTGTCTCCTGTTACAATTGATCCTAAGACGCACTGCTTGGGACCCCCTATCCGAGATCCGCCGGTTTTGACACCGACATTGGTGCTTTCATTGAGAGTTCCGTTGTGTGATCGGTGAAAGGATCAATGGCTCGACTGCAGGTCAACTGCGATGTCGGCTTCTTTGTCACCGGCTCGACTGGTCACCTTGGCTTGACCGAGGACTGCGCCCTACCTCCGATCGTCATGTTCGGATGAAGGCCTGCATCAACACCAACTCCGATCTCTATCAAGACCATGGAGGAGTCATCCATGGAGCTCGGGGGCTCAACGTCAACATTGCCCTCAGGCGACCATGCTGTTTTTCTGGACAGCAAACTTGTATCCGCCGCCACCGCCTCCTCGAGTGCCGCTTAAACGATTACTTCGGTGGAATTATGCGGAATTAAGTCTACAACAACCCTGCAAAAATTTCGTCGAGTTCCGATGGAGGAATCTCCGGCAATCTCCGATATATCGGAGCCCTGTTGAATCTGGACAAGAATCCGGACGAGTTTAGTGCGTGGTATCCAGCATCTAGCTCGGATGTCCTTTGGAGAATCCAACCGTTGATTTGCTGCGGAATTCCCATATCTACCACCTGCCAAAAATTCAGCTCGATCCGACCATCCAAACTCCGGGAAACTTCAGATTAGTGCATCACTTTTTGGATATGTTTTCTGCGCGAGAATGAATCCGACCCGAATTCATCTTCTTTATAAATGGGATCTCGGACATCCTTTTTGAAGGAAGTTTTCGTATGGGGTGTTGTGTTTTATTCTCAAACACATCGCAGTAGTATTAAAAGTATTCTTGCAATACGAACTTCACCGTCGCGCTGGTGTCAAACCAGCCCGACAACATCACTCCACGGCGGCCGACCTGCGTTAGACACGTCGTCGCTTTGTTGAGCCGAGCTCAATTTCTTCGGATCATCATCTGGCCAGCCGAACAATAGTTCGGCATCGCGAAGGATAAATCGTTGCCAACATCGCCGCCCCACAGATTACACGGAGCGGGCACACCTGCATCGCCACACGGTCACTTCATCAAGCCGACATCGACCACGTCACGACCTGCATCGTTGGACCGGAGGCTTCATCATCTCTTCATCAACCTACTCCGGAGACTTCGGCGTCGCTGGCCGACCAGCTCCGTCACGTTAGCTGGACCGAGGGCTTTTCCTCGGCGAGCCAACCTTTGCCAGCATCGCCATGCCGTTGCTTTATCGCCCATCAGGCGATAGGTGTGCAGATCGAGTCCCAATTTTGGGAATCAACTTTCTTCGGATTGCTACAACAAATAAGCCAGGTGCTATTAATCCTAGTATTTTTTGCTTGTTAGGGTTCATTTTTCACAATGAATTACTACTCTGGTTTGTCCGTCATATGTACGCAGGTCTATCAAATGGTGGCCGCATTAACGACGGTCGCATGGTGGTTCGGTCAGTTTCTGTACATAGTCCGGCGAACGCCGCATCCGGAACTCGAACCGACCTGTGAATTCAGGCCTTGCCATGCCTTTACCGCATCACGCCGCCGCCCTGCATCGACATTGACTTCGGCACCAGGCCATATTTCTTTTATTACTCACTTTGCATAAATTATTTGTTATGCAATGATTTTTTTATTATCACTATTATCTCCGGTTTGCACTAATTTTTGTGCATAGGAAAATGATCCAGCCGGACTATATCCTTTGGCGTCACCTCGGCTAGACGTGGGGCTTCGTCAACACTTCATTACCCCATGCCGGGGACTTCGGCATCCCCCTGCCGTCCTGCATTGACCGTGCTATGTCACCACTTCGGAGTGCCGAGCTCTTTGCTCCGCCACCTCGGGACCGGCTCAGGGATGGAACCTTGTCCCGCATCAAGCTCGGACCACGTCATCAATACCGAACACATTAACCAGCTAAGTTGTCTTCATGCTCAAAGTTTTAAATTTTTAACTTGTGTTCGGCTCGGCCAAGCATTATACTTTTTTGGAAAAAAGTTGCTTGTAAAAATTTCTTGTCCAAACTTTGTTTGTGACGCATAAATTCAAATACCTAATTCATTTGGGGGCTTCCTTCATGAAGCTTTTCCTCTTGCATATGATTATACTTGTACGGCTTCGTTCCTTGTTCGTGTATTACGCCACAATATGCACCATATTGACTTAAGTGATTTGCAAGCTGGGTTGCCTCGCTCCTGTGTTTACCCCTACGTTCCCGATTGTTCGGCTAGGGAGTAAAGGGAGCACCTCTACGATTGTCACGATCGGGTCATCCGAGCCGGACCTCAGACTGGGTGAAGCCGAAAGCTAGCGCTCTTATAGTTTTCAATGATGGTCGGCACACAACGGAACTCATGAGTACAAAAAATCTATTGCACAAGTCTCATAATAACAATGAGCACCGAAGAAAGGTATCGGTGGGGATACTATTTTCTTCGAAGATGCTTCTTACACTTCGCAGTAATATAGCATAAGTTTCCTGAGCGCGCTTTGTCTGTTACAGACTTATGGCCTGATTGCCTGGTTATTGGAAACACCATCAATATTCTCGACAGATGGAGTACATAACACTTTTCGGTCTTTGACTGAAGAGGGAGAAGCCAACGGTCGGTTAAGACGCGTTTAAAGTTCGGTTGAACACACATATGATATAAGTACTTCGGTATATGCAATCATTCTTTTACCCAAGTCACTTGGGGGCTCTTAAATTTATATGAGCCGTTTTATAATAAGTGTTTTTCTTCTTAGTCGTTGCAAAGTTTTTATTATTATTTATCACTCCTTTTTTCGACACAAGTGTGCGGTCACTAGCCCGGGAGCCTAATTTCTCTCTCAAAGCCGCTAGAGTTTAGTTTGCTAAACTGGCCTAGTAAGAAGTACTCCGCCTTCAGGATAGGAGGTTGAAGCCGTAGGCTGACCCGCTTGAAGTTTTGAGATAGGATGTGTCATGTTAAAGCACGGCAGAAGCACCTTTTTTTTCTCTAAAGTCCAATTTTCGGATTGGCACCGAACACTTGATCTAGTTCGAACATTAACCTTTTGAATAAGTTTTTTGGCTTTTCGAGCCCATGGCACTTTTAAACTATTTGTGTGTTTTCAGCACAAGTCTCGCAGTGCAACGCCGGACACCTTTAGAGACTCGGCAAAAACATTCTCGGATATTGCTATATATGCATCGGTTTCAAATTGTGTCTTCGGTCAATAGTTGGGTTGCCCAGCTCCTGCCTTGCCTCCTATGTTCCGCTTTGTTCGGCTAGGTGTGCAAAGGGAGAACCACTGCGATTGTGCTTCCAGCACACATGGTTAAGCACCTCAGTGGAGAAAGCCGAAAACTGACTGTCACAATAAGTGTAAACTGGTCGGTGATCCGATGACGGCGTTAAACGACGGGCCATTCATAACAATGGCCGAAGTGTTTACGGCTTGACCTCGACTGTCGCCGAACACTACCGGGGGCTATTAACTGGCCTCACAAACTAAATCCTCGATATTTTGCTCTTACATTGGAGCTGAGGTTTCATGATCATGCTTAGCATGACAACCCAAAGAAAGGAACCGATAGCGGGACTATTTTATTTGGAAGACATTTCTTCTGTTAAACAGTAATATAACATGTCTCTCCGCGTACCTTTGTTTATAAAACCGTATGGCCAGATTGCCTTGTTTGTTGTTAAAGTAGGACAAACACTCCTCGGCTATTGACCGAGGAGGTGGAAGCCGATGGTCAGTCAACAAAGTTTTGTACACTGCGGATCCGAGCATTAATGACGTAAAGTACTTGGATACATAGAGTCATTACACATAATTTGTGATTTTACTATGGATATCGATCCTTAATTCGGCCTCCCGTGCCCGCATTAAGGCTCGGGGGCTACTGGGCTTCGGGCTTATTATTTACAAATATTAAAGGGGCACATCGATCCCCTGATCTGGTGTTGCCACCCGACCAGTGTCTCGGGGGCTACTGCATTGCCTGTCCAATGCAGAAAATTTTAAGTGTAATACAATCTCCGAGGAGATTTTGATCCTCAGGTTGGTCGGCCGCACCCAACCTGAGTCTTGAGGACTGAGCACGCCGCTTGTTGTGTCCCGAAGTGTTCTGCCGAGCTAGGACTTGATCCTCAGACCGATTTTGCAAATCAACCTGAGTCTCAGTGGCTACGGGGATCAGCGGTCTTATGTCATCCTTCATGGGCATCTCGAGTTTTAGACCGATACCCACCTTGAGGGCTACTGGCTATGTATCTCAGCAGAGAATAAATTGCATCAATCAAAAATATTGACAAAAATCGGCCCACATTCGGGGTGGTGCACCACCTCGGAAGTAGTCCAGCATAAAGCTCGGGCACTAGTGGCTGGCTCCATAGAGGGCATTTCCGGCATTAAGCTCGGCTAAACTCCTTCAAAATTCTTTAAACCAAGGTGATTTATGACACCTCGGATACAGTCCGGCGTTGGAGCTTGGATACATAGTCCGGCGTTGGAGCTCGGATACAGTCCGGCGTTGGAGCCCGGATACATAGTGTGGCGTTGGAGCTCGGATACATTCCGGCATTAGAGCTGGGAAGCGGTCCGGCGTTGGTGCTCGGCTGCAAAAGATACCTCGAATGTAGTCCGGCGTTGGAGCTCGGACGCAAGAGGACGCTGCCGCCCGGGAACAACTTCAAACCCGAAGTGTGGCATAAAAATAACAAGGCATTGATAAAGGCCGGAAACTTAAAGGGGCTCCTGGGATACCCGACGTGTAAACTCGTCGAATGCATTTCGGCGATCCTCAAGATAGAAGATGAGAAGATTTGTTGAACCAGTTTTCAAGACCGGCAACCGAAGATGAAGAACAGTTCGGAAGAATCGAGGAGCGTCCCTAACTTGAAGACCGGTTCAGGGGGCTACTGACGGTGTCCTGGACTAGGGGATACTCAACATGTCGTCTCCCGATCAGTTGGATTGGGCCGAGGACCCCCATGGCCGTATACTCATGGGCCAGTCCGGACAGCTGCCGCATACAAGGAAGAATCCACAAGACTTGGCGGTCAAGACAAGGACTCCTCCCCCACCGGCGTATTCGGCTAGGACTCTTGTTATCCTAGGTCTCTGGTGCATTATATAAACCGGGGCCAGGCTAGTCGATAGACATATACAACAATCATACCATAGGCTAGCTTCTAGGGTTTAGCCTCTCTGATCTCGTGGTAGATCAACTCTTGTACTACCCATATCATCAATATTAATCAAGCAGGAGTAGGGTTTTACCTCCATAGAGAGGGCCCAAATCTGGGTAAAAACATCATGTCCCTTGTCTCCTGTTACCATTGATCCTAAGACGCACTGCTTGGGACCCCCTACCCGAGATCCACCGGTTTTGACACCGACACTCCCCCTCTAGTCAACCATATCGATCCTTTCACCTGGAAAAGCTACGTCAGAGCTACCTATTATGCACAACTCCAAATGAGCTGAAAATTTACGAAGAATTATTTTGGAATATATAAAAAATACTGGAGCAAATAACTACCGGAGGGGGGCACCTCGTGACCACAAGACACCAGGGCGCGCTAGGCCCCTCGGGCGCGATCTGGTGGGTTGTGGCCAGTCCAGCCCACCTTCGGTGCCCATCTTCTGGTACTTAAGGTATTTTTTTGACCTAGAAAAAGTAAGGAGAGGACTTTCGGGACGGAGCGCCGCCGTCTCGAGGCGGAACTTGGATAGGAGAACCTAGATCTATTATAATGGTTCATAAGAAGTATAAAGTACACGAAACATAATAAAAATTACATCGAGGACCATGATGACCCACAAGTATAGGGGATCGATCATAGTCCTTTCGATAAGTAAGAGTGTCAAACCCAACGAGGAGCAGAAGGAAATGACAAGCGGTTTTCAGCAAGGTATTTTCTGCAAGCACTGAAATTGTCGGTAACTGATAGTTTGATAGCAAGATAATTTGTAACGAGCAAGTAATAGTAATGGTAAAATAGTGCAGCAAGGTAGCCCAATCTTTTTTGTAGTAAAGGACAGGCCAAAACAGTCTCTGATAATAAGTAAAACATTCTTGAGGACACACGGGAAATTCATCTAGTCACTTTCAGCATGTTTGTTTGATTCGCGTTTGCTACTTTGATAATATGGTATGTGGGTGGACCAGTGCTTGGGTGTTGTTCTTACTTGAACAAGCCTCCCACTTATGATTGACCCCTCTCGCAAGCATCCGCAAGGACCACAACTACGAAATAAGAATTAAGATAAAATCTAACCATAGCACTAAACTAATGGATCCAAATCAGCCCCTTACGGTATAGCGCATAAACTAGGGTTTAAGCTTCTGTCACTCTAGCAACACATTATCTAATAACTACTCCACAATGCATTCCCTTAGGCCCAAAGATGGTGAAGTGTCATGTAGTTGACGCTCACATAACACCATTAAGGGAATCACAACATACATATCATCAAAATATCGAACGAATATCAAATTCACATGATTACTTATGACAAGACTTCTCCCATGTCCTCAAGAAAAAAAGTAACTACTCACAAAACATATTCATGCACAAGATCAGAGGGGTATTGAATAGCATAATAGATCTGCACATATAATCTTCCACCAAATAAACTGGCTTGCATCAATTACAAGATGTAATCAACACTACTAGTCACCCACAGGTACCAATATGAGGTTTTGATACAAAGATTGAACACAAGAGATGAACTAGGGTTTTGAGATGAGATGGTGTTGTTGAAGATGTTGATGAAGATTGACCCTCCCACGATGAGAGGGTTGTTGGTGATGATGATAGCTTCGATTTCCCCCTCCTGGAGGGAAGTATCCCCGGCGGAATCGCTCCGCCGGAAAGCAAAAGTGCTCCTGCCCAGGTTCCGTCTCGAGACGGCGGCGCTCCATCCCGGAAGTCCTCTCCTTATTTTTTTTCTAGGGAAAATGACCTTATATACCAGAAGATGGGCACCGGAGGCTGGCAAGGGGGCCCACTACCCACCGGGGGGGTCTAGCTGCTGGTAATCTCCTTCTTTGTGTAAACCTTGCATATTATGAGAGAAAAGACATTAAAATTACTCCACAAAGTATTATATTGAATAAAACACTATAAATAACAGTAGGAAAACATGATGCAAAATTGACGTATCGGACCATATACCACGAAATGACCACTAGTGCCGCTAGAACGAAATGTTGATGTGTCGTTATCTTTGCTCCCCTGCCAAAGCCGACTTGAACTTGTCGACGACATTTGGAAAATCTTCGTGCACATTATCATAAGGACCATCGCTCAGATCCGCAATTGTCATCATTGAACCCTTGAATCAATTTGAAGTACATAGCACAAAATCTCGTTATTGCGCAGGACCAGCAAGAAACCATAACCTCGCTGCCCAGGAGACGACAGGAATCGACGTTGGAGCTTCGATGAATCCACCCCGATGAACGAACTCGAGGAGCATATGAGTCCAGAAGACCAGCTCAAAGACAAAGGTGTTGCCATCTGCCCCGCCCCTGCGAAAAAAACCTAATATAAACTATTAGTCGGAGCCGAAGCACCAGGATCACACTCCCCGCCACCACCAGCCTGAGCAGTTGGCGGGGCAAGGTGGATCCACGGGTTCACTGGTGAAACTTGGAGAAGATGAGTGCCCTTGCCGCCACTGTCGCGAGAGGGAAAGAGAAATGGGGCCCTTTCTCATTATAAAAAAGCCATCAAACTTTGTACAGGTTTTGTTAACAGCTCAGTTCCATAATATATATTTTTTGCGGGGTAAAGGGAGTTTTTATTGCAATATCACAGTGGTACAATCAAGAGGCCACAACTCCTCGATACAAGGTGGAACCGAGTGTACCCACACAGCCGTGGTCCTCACGGAGCGGCTATAATTGGCCAACCGATCTGCAACACTATTCTGACTATGATGAATCTTCTGAGGTTAAAACTCCCTATTACTCATTAGTTCCTTGATCTCAAGGACTAGGTGATCATAAACTGATCTAATTAGACCATTGCTAGACAACGTTGAAAGAGGTTCAGATGAGTTCGACTGTACTACCACTCGGAGTGATGTATGTTGGATAGCCAAAGCCATACCTTGCATGAGGGCATGAACTCCTCTTCCAGTGCATCATTATAGTTGAAAATGTAACTGTAAGCGGCAAACAAAACTGCACCTGACTCATCCCGTAGTACCATACCTGCTGCAGCAGAACCATCCGAGTCCCGAAAGGACCCATCCACGGACAGGGCAACGGTGCCCGGCGCTGGTGCCAGCCACGGAGCAGTAGAGTGTGTAGCTCTAGCTGCGGTACCAGGCCCAAGGTCCGAAACATTAATCTTGCCCTTGATTATCTCCTTCGTGCTAAAACGTCCAGCAAGCTTGATATACTTGTAATAGCTATCAAGGAAATCCACTGTGACCTCCACTGGTGGAACTTCCTTTCCATGTGAAGAATCTGTCCTCGACTGCCAAATACGCCATATCAACATGATCACCATATCCCAGACATCTTCTGAACAAAGAGCAAGCTCAGTTCCATAATATGACTAGAAAGATATTGTACGTACGGAAGAATTTTTTTATATTTCACCTGCGTAAAGTTGCATATTCATCCAAAAAATGTAGAGTATCCGAAAACAAGCTGGTTGTTCTTTTTTCCGAAAAGGGGGGTCTCCCCGGCCATCTTATTAACCAAACAAAAAGGTCCAACAAGGTCTCATAGTCTCCACAAGTATAAAAAAGACAAAAAGGCTCACACAGAACCTAAAAGGCTAGAAACACTAACTAGCCAAAAGGAGGAAGCCACAACCGGCTGGCTCAAAATAGATAGGAAAACTAATTGCCTATCCTATTACATGACCGCCATCCAAACCGGTTGAAGATATCCCGAGCTACCGTCTCCCAGCGGATAGATCCAGTAACCAAACGCTCCCTGGCCTCTGTCGCAGTGAGAAGCGACCAGGAACGGATCAGCGCCGTAGCTCTGAAGATAACCTGCAAAAAATGAATGTTTGTTGTCCTGTTAAAAACCAAGTCATTCCTGCAATTCCAGAGCGCCCACACCAAGGCGCAGACTCCAACACGAATATGTCGCGCTAACCCGGGCTCTACCCTGTTAAGCCACGTTCCAAATAACGTGTTGACTGAACTCGGTGGAGAAATATTAAAGGCAATATGGACTGTCCTCCATAAAACTCTAGCTAGTGGGCAATCAAGAAAAAGATGTTTAATTGTTTCATCCCAATCACAGAAACTACACCTAGTAGGTCATGTCCAATTACGCTTTGTCAAGTTGTCCTTGGTTAAAATAACTTGTTTGTGTAGAAACCACATAAACACTTTAATTTTCAAAGGAACTTTGACATCCCACACATTTTTAGAACTAGGAATCGAGCTCGAATTGATGACATCAACATACATTGATTTAACTGTAAATTCACCCGACCTAGTGAGATTCCAGCGTAATCTATCGGGTTGTTGGGAAAGTTGAACATCCATCAGTCTCCTAACTAGATGTAGCCAATCTTCCCAACGATTGCCCACTAACGGCCTTCTGAACTGAATATTAAGGGGGATTGATTGAAACACCATTGCAACAAAAGCCTCACGTCGCTGAACAATACGATACAACGACGGGTATTGGATGGCAAGGGGTGCCCCTCCGAGCCAAGTATCCTCCCAGAATCTCGTACTGGCTCCGTCACCAACAATAAACTTTGTCCTCTGAAACAATGAAAGCTTTACTTTCATAAGCCCTTTCCAAAAGGGTGAATCATTCGGTCTAACAGTGACCTGAGACAACGTTTTGGTTTGAAGATACTTATTACGAAGGATTTGTGCCCAAGTGGCGTCAGTTTCGCTAGATACCTTTGTGACGCCCCCGATTCAATCGTACACTAATCATGCACACAAATGTGTACGATCAAGATTAGGGACTCACGGGAAGATATCACAACACAACTCTACAAATAAAATAAGTCATGCAAGCATCATAATACAAGCCAGGGGCCTCGAGGGCTCGAATACAAGTGCTCGATCATAGACAAGTTAGCGGAAGCAACAATATCTGAGTACAGACATAAGTTAAACAAGTTTGCCTTAAGAAGGCTAGCACAAACTGGGATACAGATCGAAAGAGGCGCAGGCCTCCTGCCTGGGATCCTCCTAACTACTCCTGGTCGTCGTCAGCGGCCTGCACGTAGTAGTAGGCACCTCCAGTGTAGTAGGGATCATCGTCGACGGTGGCGTCTGGCTCCAGGGCTCCAGCATCTGGTTGCGACAACCAGAAAGAAAGGAAAAGGGGAAAAAGGGGGGAGAAAGCAACCGTGAGTACTCATCCAAAGTACTCGCAAGCAAGGAACTACACTACATATGCATGGGTATATGTGTAAGGAGGCCATATCAGTGGACTGAACTGCAGAATGCCAGAATAAGAGGGGGATAGCTAATCCTGTCGAAGACTACGCTTCTGGCAGCCTCCGTCTTGCAGCATGTAGAAGAGAGTAGATTGACGTCCTCCATGTATCATCTTCAAGTAGCATCTCCAAGTAGTATCTCCAAGTATCATCTCCAAGTAGCATCGCATAGCATAATCCTACCCGGCGATCCTCTCCTCATATCCCTGAGGTAGAGCGACCACCGGTTGTATCTGGCACTTGGAAGGGTGTGTTTTATTAAGTATCCGGTTCTAGTTGTCATAAGGTCAAGGTACAACTCCAAGTCGTCCTGTTACCGAAGATCACGACTATTCGAATAGATTAACTTCCCTGCAGGGGTGCACCACATAGCCCAACACGCTCGATCCCATTTGGCCGGACACACTTTCCTGGGTCATGCCCGGCCTCGGAAGATCAACACGTCGCAGCCCCACCTAGGCAAAACAGAGAGGCCAGCACGCCGGTCTAAACCTAAGCGCACAGGGGTCTGGGCCCATCGCCCATAGCACACCTGCACGTTGCGAGGGCGGCCGGAAGCAGAACTAGCCCCCTTAATACAAGAGCAGGCTTACGTTCCAATCCGGCGCGCGCCGCTCCGTCGCTGACGTCTGAAGTGCTTCGGCTGATACCACGACGTCGGGATACCCATAACTACTCCCGCGTAGATGGTTAGTGCGTATAGGCTCGTAGCCAGACTCAGATCAAATACCAAGATCTCGTTAAGCGTGTTAAGTATCCGCGAATGCCGAACAAGGCCAGGCCCACCTGTCTCCTAGGTGGTCTCAACCTGCCCTGTCGCTCCGCCACAAAGTAACAGTCGGGGGCCGTCGGGAACTCAGGCCCACCACTACCTGGATGGAGCCACCTGCCCCTTCAGCCCCCACTCCAAACAGTATCACCAGTAATGTAACAGTGTAAAGTATATAGTATATGCCCGTGATCACCTCCCGAAGTGATCACAGCCCAGTAGTATAGCATGGCAGACGGACAAGAGTGTAGGGTCACTGATGGAACACTAGCATCCTATACTAAGCATTTAGGATTGCGGGTAAGGTATCAATGACTGTAGCAGCAATGACAGGCTATGCATCAGAATAGGATTAACGGAAAGCAGTAACATGCTACACTACTCTAATGCAAGCAATATAGAGAAGAGTAGGCGATATCTGGTGATCAAAGGGGGGGCTTGCCTGGTTGCTCTGGCAAGAGAGAGGGGTCGTCAACTCCGTAGTCGAACTGGTCAGCAGCAGCGTCGGTCTCGTAGTCTACCGGAGAGAAGAGGGGGAAGAAATAATGAATACAGAGCAAACAAAGCATCACAAAATATAACAAGGCAATACGCGGTGTTCGGTGTGCCCTAACGCGGTAGTAGGTGATACCGGTTAAGGGGGGAAACATCCGGGAAAATATCCCCGGTGTTTCGTGTTTTCGGGCAGAGGAGCCGGAGGGAGAAAGTTGCGAGTTCGATAGGTTAGGGGTGTGTGGCGGACGAACGAACCGCGTATCCGGATTCGTCTCGTCGTTCTGAGCAACTTCCATGTTGAAAATATTTTAATCCGAGTTACGGATTAAAAGATATGATTTTCTAAAGATTTTATTAATTTCTGAAATTTAATTAAGTATTTAATTTAATTCAAAAATGGATTTATGACATCAGCATGATGTCATGCTGACGTCAGCAGTCAACAGAGTTGACTTGGTCAACCTGACCAGTGGGTCCCACTGGTCAGTGACACATTTTAATTAACATATTATTTAAACTAATCATAATCAATTACGGGGTGGGCCCCACTGTCATACTAATTAATTAAAAGTAGTTAATTAGGTTAATTAATCATTAAGTTAGTTAACCTTAATTAGTTAATTTAATCAGAATTAATTAAGTTAATTAGTTAATTAATTAATTAATTAATTAATTAATTAATTAATTGTTTTCATTATTTATTTATTTATTATTATTATTAATTCCTTTTTTTTTCTAAAACGTTCTGGGGGCTGGGCCCCGTTTGTCATAAGCCCATAGGGGCCTTAGCGGTTACGGGTGTGCGGGCGCGCGCCCGAGTGGGCGCAGCGGGCGTGGCCGACAGGGGCGCACCCGACTGGGGCGAGCCCAGGCGCTGGGGATCGGGTGAGGCCATCGGCGCAGCCGCCGGCTCCCACGGCGCCGTCCAGCAGAAGCGGCGGAGGTGTGGAACCGGAACAGGAGGCGGCACGTTGAGGCGGGCGCAGATGGCCGGCAGGGTGGCCGCGAGCCATGTGCAGAGGAGGCGGGGATGGCCGGAGCGGGATGAGCAGGGAGCGAACGGGGAGGCTCGAGGTGTGCGGCAGTGCAGGGAAGGCCAGCCGGTGGCTTGGCCGCGGGGGTCAGGCGAGGCTCGGTCGACGCGGGCGCGCAGCCAGGGCGCCGGTGCGGGCGATGGCCACAGCGGGGAGCGCGAGCGGCACCTCCTATAGCACGAAGCTGCGGGGCGAGGGGAGGCAATGGCGAATCGTGGGCATGGGACGGAGGCGAGGCCGCCGTGGGCGCGAGCCAGCAGGGCTCACTGATGGCGCGTGTAGAGGGCAGAGAGGAGGACCGGGGTCCTCACCGGCGTTGAAGGGGAGTGGGGGCGTCGAGGCGTGAGGGAGTTCGTCGCGGAGGCAGTCCGGCGAGGAAGGGCTTGACGAATCCGGCGAGGGCGGCGCCGTGCGCGGTCGTCGGGGCTGAGGACGGGGACGACGAGGTCCAGCGGCTGCGGTGAGAGGCGGCCCCGGCATGGCCACGGGCAACAACGGCGGCCGGGGGGGGGGGGGGCGGTGTCGCCGGTGTCGAACGCAGGGTGCGACGGGCCCCGATCCAGATCGGATCGGGGGAGGGGTGGGGAGTGGCGACGTGGGGGAGGGAGTGGTGCGTGGGCTAGGGTTTCCAGGGGGAAGTGGATAAGAGGGAGTGGGGGGGAGTGGCCGGTTGGGCCTGGTGGTGGCCCAGTTGAGACTGTGGTCAGCTGGGCCAAAGCCCAGGGGGGGGGTTCTCTTCTATTACTTTTTTTTGTTTTGTTTTTCTGTTTTATTTCCTTTCTTTTATTTATTTTCCTTTTCTATTTTAATTCAACTTAGGGCATTTAAGTATTTTATAAATTTGTGTTTTCTTTACTATAATTACCTATGCCAATTTTGGCACAGACCGAACATTTTTGTTTTGATGTTTGAAAACTTTTGATGTTTGACAATATTTAAATTTTTAATTTGAAAAGTTTCGAACTAACTCGAGATTAGCAACTATAAACGAGGTGACGTGGCACCATTAGCAGAGGATCACTGTAGCTTAATTACCCGGACGTCACAATTCTCCTCCACTACAAGAAATCTCGTCCCGAGATTTAAGCGGTGGAGTAAGGGGCGAAGGTGTTGGTAGCGAAAAACCTAACGAGTCTTCTCGGTCTTGGCTTCCCTTTCGAAGAGGTTGATCCCTTTCGTTGATGTCTTCATTTCACTGCTTCAAGTCACCATGATCAATTTGTCATCCTTTCTTCGGGATCTCCATCGTACTTACGAATAGGTAAGGGGCAGCTCTACAACGATAGGATGTTACAAGGGAAAATCTTCTGGGGGTTTCCCAAGTATGAACATATGAGTATCTCTCGAGTTGAACAAATGAAACACATCGAGAGCAAAGTAAGACGGTGCAATAAGAAGTTTCAAGCGGATAGGCAATCGTTCATTGCCTGAAACAGAGTGTGAATGGGGTTCAGAGCAACGGGAATAAGTATTGTGTCCGATACCAGAATTGATCACTAGGAAGGTGGCTCGCAAATTACATACGAAGTCAAGCTATAGGAATAACTTTGGCAACAGGGTGTATAGGAGAGTCAGGTTTCGATCCTGTGAAACTGTGGGTTATGGGCCCACCATGTGGTTCTTTTTTTTATAATAGGAGCAGTGACATCTTGCACGGTCATGATAGCAAGGCATGTCAGGGAGTACCATGTCAGCTATGTCGGCAACAACGTTGGTACCAAGGGCGAGGGACGAAGAGAACCATTTTCCTGCTCGTTGAAACGAGGCGGACCAATAGGCAAGGTTCCCGTCCATCGGTGGTTACCGGAATGTCATCAACAATAGTAACAAGGTCTTACTGACAGAGTTGTACATCGAGGTGTTTGCACAAGCAGTGGATTATTACTGCTTATATCATATAGATCATAGAAAAGGTTTAAACAAACCAATGGAAGGAAAATATGATCATCAGATTAAACAGAACAATGGAAAGGAAAATATGTTTAAACACATATTTCGAGGGTATATCCTTCCCAAGGACAAGCAGAGCAAGATATCCATGACAGGATATAAAGTAGAAAACCATTTAGGTAAGGGGGGAGGAATCTCATGATATTACTCATACAACGGTGTTAGGATAATTGATAATTAAAATATAGCATCGTGCTTCAAACGTGCCTGTTGAAAATCGGAGTACCATTGACATGCTTCGAGATAGCAGTGACATGGTCTTCAGGTGAAGATCAGACTTTGGAAACACGAAGGATCCATCAAGAATAACTTGTAGAATAAGTCTTACAATTTCCTCATGGATGAATGGATAACCTTGCTGAAAAGGAATCTATAATGATAGGTCCTCCAGCCGGGGGGGGGGGTGCTAGGCATGACATCATGTTACCGGGTCATCAAAGGATCAACGTCATAACTCTTGGAAAGTTGTCCCAACCATCATATCTGACCGAGATTCAGATCCGATTGGTGTCAGGATACCTGAGACTCAGGATGTCCGAGAAGAAAAGGCGCAACACAAATCGTTGAAATGGCATTGCAAGCTTCTCGGGAAATGAACTATGGGAGCGGGTTTCTGAAGCAATAGTTCACCATTAAACCAGGGAGAGGACAAGGAGGTGTCTGGTGAACTCAACGGCAATTCACCGAGATTCCCAAAAGATGGATTTCCACCATTAAGTGAACAAGGAGATAACATTTGTCAGATCAACTGATATAAGGAAGTATGCTCGAGGAAAACATACACAATTAAACATTGGTTGAAGGGTGCGCCCGAAGTACGGGTTGGGTTGCACGACCAATGTTAGAATGGTGATTCAATTAGCGAAGGACTTAGAATGAACTATCGCCCATTCACTTCAAAGCAATAGGGTTGCTAGAAGTTTTGAATTCACACGTCATAGCTCCATTGTCGGTATTCCGGTTGAAAACAATACGGGGACCAAGGAATGAACGAAGATGGCAAGAAGTATTAAGATATCAAGAATTATTAAGAGGTGGTGAAATTCTCACCACATTCTTGACAAAAAGTGATGGTAATACTTCCGAGGTAAGGAAGATCAACTGCTGGGTAGCAGTGATCTCAAGGTTTACACAAAACGCGAACAAGTTGTGTTGAACGGAAGGCAATAAAGTGGTCGATGAGAACAGGAATCATCGAGGGGCAAGGATGGTATTACCCATCATGAATTCAATTGAATTCCTGGAAGAGCTCATAAGGTTGATGGTGATCACGACACAATTGTCGAGAGATTTCATGCAGATGTAGTCAATCAGCGACGACATCAAGTCAAAGGAATGATGAAGCAAGAGGTTATTGGAACCACAGTTACGACACAAACTCGAACTCAAGCTTGTTGTTTAAGGTGAAAGGGTATGACGAGGAAAAAATCGACGTAAGGTTAGTTCATCGTCGAAAATTGGTGCTCCGAGAATAAGGACCAGGTAGCACCGTTAGAATCGTCACGTCAATGATATAGCCAAACAGGCTAGGAATGGCGTGATCGGGTACAAACTCGTACTTATAGAAGCTTACTGAAGAGTTGTTGAACCGTAGAGCGGACTCGGTTCAGTTATCGGTGTCTTTGAGTGTTCAATAACTCCGAGCCCATGAAAAATTGTAATCGGTGAGTATGTAGTACTTGATGAAGAACTCATAAGAAATTATGCAGTTCCAAGATAATCTCGAGATACCAGGTGGTAATACTCGACGACAGATCAAACTAGAAGTTGAACTGGGGTATTGCTCTATAGAAGACAAGTGCTTAAACTTGCACAGGACATGATATTTAAAGGAGAACATGGTCAGAACCACGATTGCAAAAAGGCCAGATCTCAGATATAAGATGAACTTATACCAAGGGAATAATTGATTTTAAAAGAAACTTCGATGAGAAGATGTACATCGTGTCCATGGGCATGAACGCAAAGTTCAAGGTCGACTCCCACTTCTCCAATGCACAACCTTTCATTCACTTCTCGCGCTCAATGAAGTTGTAGTTTTGAAATTTTATCTGGCAAAATACCAGAAGAGTACGACTCGTGAAAACTTTCGAGTTCACACCTATTAAGGAAGGCATAGGTTCAACCCATTGGGGCATCTTAGAATCATATACCAAATCTTCAGAAGTAATTAACTCAAGCTCAAAGGCAGAGCATGGTTGAGAAAGCAGAGGATACAATTTACCAAAGGCATTATGTATCAGAGGAAAGGCTCACAAGGTTATTGAATATGAAGGGCGTTGTCAGATAAAATCCAACAAAGGATCTGGTGGTCCACAAGGGATCTGACGTGAGCATCGGTACTCAACTAGAGGAAGAAGATTGCAAGGAGATCAGATTATAGAAACAACTGACTAACTCAATTGTCAAATGCAAAGGAATTATGATTTCCAAATCAAGGGATCAGAAGCAATGCTCTGAGTAGGGATGGATAAGTTGAATAGCCTTAGGGTACAATCAATGACAATTGGATTGGTCGAGAACCAATTCCAGTTAAAAGAATGGCAGCTTAGCCGGAGAAGTAATTTATAAGGATCAATGATGATTGCGTGCATTCGCAAACATATTGAGTCAACAGACTCAAAATGATAATGACAAGGAATGTCATTAAGACTACGAGACTTATGGGATTAACCATAATGCGAGCAAACAAGAATTTCAAGAGCCAAAGGCTCCAGAGGATTTTCGGAAGATCGAATAGTATTTTGAAGACTTTTGTGAAACTCATGAACAACTGGGGATGAGCGGATACTTGACAAGTGCGGCGATTTATTTGAAGGGGTATTCATGTGGCAAAGAACTGCTAGGCAGTAGGCACGAAGTATTCTCGGAACAATAGAGAAAACTTCGGGTATCTTGTAATAACAAGAACAATGGGGAATGATCGTAAGAATGGCAAGTGTAAGTAGTTATCCATAAGGATTTATCGGTGGTCGGGAATAGCAAAAGTGATGGGCACAAAGTCTCGAGAGAATATCAAAGAGTATCTCCGAAATCTTCTGGTGCAGTCGGTGACCATCTGGACTGAAGGGGCTCTCCGGGAGAAAGTATTTTCGAGAACCTAAAGTTAGTTTTTAGTAAAAATCGTTTAACCCGAATAGAAGAGGGTTCAGAATCCCAGAGTAAAGGTCGAGGAATAAAAGATCCTAATACCTCCCGATGGCGACGTGGGCCCATGGGCCACACAGCCATGTTAGTAAAAGTTTTTCAACGACTAGACTCGACTTCGGCCAAGGAGTTGGAAAGGGGGATTCCTACAGGCAGTCGGCTCTGATACCAACTTGTGACGCCCCCGATTCAATCGTACACTAATCATGCATGCAAATGTGTACGATCAAGATCAGGGACTCATGGGAAGATATCACAACACAACTCTACAAATAAAATAAGTCATACAAGCATCATAATACAAGCCAGGGGCCTCGAGGGCTCGAATACAAGTGCTCGATCATAGACGAGTCAGCGGAAGCAACAATATCTGAGTACAGACATAAGTTAAACAAGTTTGCCTTAAGAAGGCTAGCACAAACTGGGATACAGATCGAAAGAGGCGCAGGCCTCCTGCCTGGGATCCTCCTAACTACTCCTGGTCGTCGTAGCGGCCTGCACGTAGTAGTAGGCACCTCCAGTGTAGTAGGGATCATCGTCGACGGTGGCGTCTGGCTCCAGGGCTCCAGCATCTGGTTGCGACAACCAGAAAGAAAGGAAAAGGGGAAAAGGGGGGGAGAAAGCAACCGTGAGTACTCATCCAAAGTACTCGCAAGCAAGGAACTACACTACATATGCATGGGTATATGTGTAAGGAGGCCATATCAGTGGACTGAACTGCAGAATGCCAGAATAAGAGGGGATAGCTAATCCTGTCGAAGACTACGCTTCTGGCAGCCTCCGTCTTGCAGCATGTAGAAGAGAGTAGATTGACGTCCTCCATGTATCATCTTCAAGTAGCATCTCCAAGTAGTATCTCCAAGTATCATCTCCAAGTAGCATCGCATAGCATAATCCTACCCGGCGATCCTCTCCTCATATCCCTGAGGTAGAGCGACCACCGGTTGTATCTGGCACTTGGAAGGGTGTGTTTTATTAAGTATCCGGTTCTAGTTGTCATAAGGTCAAGGTACAACTCCAAGTCGTCCTGTTACCGAAGATCACGGCTATTCGAATAGATTAACTTCCCTGCAGGGGTGCACCACATAGCCCAACACGCTCGATCCCATTTGGCCGGACACACTTTCCTGGGTCATGCCCGGCCTTGGAAGATCAACACGTCGCAGCCCCACCTAGGCAAAACAGAGAGGCCAGCACGCCGGTCTAAACCTAAGCGCACAGGGGTCTGGGCCCATCGCCCATAGCACACCTGCACGTTGCGAGGGCGGCCGGAAGCAGAACTAGCCCCCTTAATACAAGAGCAGGCTTACGTTCCAATCCGGCGCGTGCCGCTCCGTCGCTGACGTCTGAAGTGCTTCGGCTGATACCACGACGTCGGGATACCCATAACTACTCCCGCGTAGATGGTTAGTGCGTATAGGCTCGTAGCCAACTCAGATCAAATACCAAGATCTCGTTAAGCGTGTTAAGTATCCGCGAATGCCGAACAAGGCCAGGCCCACCTGTCTCCTAGGTGGTCTCAACCTGCCCTGTCGCTCCGCCACAAAGTAACAGTCGGGGGCCGTCGGGAACTCAGGCCCACCACTACCTGGATGGAGCCACCTACTCCTTCAGCCCCCACCTCCAAACAGTATCACCAGTAATGTAATAGTGTAAAATATATAGTATATGCCCGTGATCACCTCCCGAAGTGATCACAGCCCAGTAGTATAGCATGGCAGACGGACAAGAGTGTAGGGTCACTAATGGAACACTAGCATCCTATACTAAGCATTTAGGATTGCGGGTAAGGTATCAATGACTGTAGCAGCAATGACAGGCTATGCATCAGAATAGGATTAACGGAAAGCAGTAACATGCTACACTACTCTAATGCAAGCAGTATAGAGAAGAGTAGGCGATATCTGGTGATCAAAGGGGGGGGCTTGCCTGGTTGCTCTGGCAAGAGAGAGGGGTCGTCAACTCCGTAGTCGAACTGGTCAGCAGCAGCGTCGGTCTCGTAGTCTACCGGAGAGAAGAGGGGGAAGAAATAATGAATACAGAGAAAACAAAGCATCACAAAATATAACAAGGCAATACGCGGTGTTCGGTGTGCCCTAACGCGGTAGTAGGTGATACCGGTTAAGGGGGGAAACATCCGGGAAAATATCCCCGGTGTTTCGTGTTTTCGGGCAGAGGAGCCGGAGGGAGAAAGTTGCGAGTTCGATAGGTTGGCGGACGAACGAACTGCGTATCCGGATTCGTCTCGTCGTTCTGAGCAACTTCCATGTTGAAAATATTTTAATCCGAGTTACGGATTAAAAGATATGATTTTCTAAAGATTTTATTAATTTCTGAAATTTAAAAGTATTTAATTTAATTCGAAAATGGATTTATGACATCAGCATGATGTCATGCTGACGTCAGCAGTCAACAGAGTTGACTTGGTCAACCTGACCAGTGGGTCTCACTGGTCAGTGACACATTTTAATTAACATATTATTTAAACTAATCATAATTAATTACGGGGTGGGCCCCACTGTCATATTAATTAATTAAAAGTAGTTAATTAGGTTAATTAATCATTAAGTTAGTTAACCTTAATTAGTTAATTTAATCAGAATTAATTAAGTTAATTAGTTAATTAATTAATTAATTAATTAATTGTTTTCAATATTTATTTATTTATTATTATTATTAATTCCTTTTTTTTTCTAAAACGTTCTGGGGGCTGGGCCCCGTTTGTCATAGGCCCATAGGGGCCTTAGCGGTTACGGGTGTGCGGGCGCGCGCCCGAGTGGGCGCAGCGGGCGTGGCCGACAGGGGCGCACCCGACTGGGGCGAGCCCAGGCGCTGGGGATCGGGTGAGGCCATCGGCGCGGCCGCCGGCTCCCACGGCGCCGTCCAGCAGAAGCGGCGGAGG